>NW_027262823.1:0-22371 GCF_902827115.2 Pseudochaenichthys georgianus | reverse complement strand
TCTGCCTTGATCTATGAATTCATGTCCGTGACTCTCTCAGTATCTGCTGCCCGCAGCTGCTTTAGAGAAGCAACACCTCCTTCACTTCATGACCTCTGCAGCGCCAGGAGGTTAGCTCCGCCTCTGAGAAGAGGAGCGCGTGGCCTTCGCTGCTCACCTTCAGAACCATTAGAAAGGCGAAAGAGCGGCGTGGCTGATGTGTTTTAACCACACACACCTCTACACACACACACACACACACACACACACACACGATTTAAACGCAGACTTGTGTTCCTCCATGTTTCGTTGTTATTGTTTCACGGAGCGGACCCGCCCCTTTTTTTCCGCTCCCTTTTTTGGTCCATCTGCGGCGGAACAAGTTGTTGTGCGCTGTGATGATTCGGCTGTACCTTTAGTAATGAATATTAAATGTTGAGAGGAAATCTTTCCACCAATAATTCCAATAAGTAATCCAAAATGTATTCACTTCAGGTTTACGAAAGTAACTGTAATCAGATTACTCGTTTTTCAAATGTAACGCGAGCTGAATACAGTTACTTGATTTGTGTAACGCCGTTACAACCCAACCCTGGATATATATACAGACTGTTTATAAAGATATACAGACTGTATTTGTATATAAATACAGACTGTATTTATATATAGATATGCAGACTGTATATCTATATATATATATATATATATATATATAGATATACAGTCTGTATTTGTATATAAATACAGTGAGCTGCACCCAGTGAGCTGTACCCAGCCATCAGTGAGCTGTACCCAGCCATCAGTGAACTGTACCCAGCCATCAGTGAGCTGTACCCAGCCATCAGTGAGCTGTACCCAGCCATCAGTGAACTGTACCCAGCCATCAGTGAGCTGTACCCAGCCATCAGCGAGCTGTACCCAGCCATCAGCGAACTGTACCCAGCCATCAGTGAACTGTACCCAGCCATCAGTGAGCTGTACCCAGCCATCAGTGAGCTGTACCCAGCCATCAGTGAGCTGTACCCAGCCATCAGTGAACTGTACCCAGCCATCAGTGAACTGTACCCAGCCATCAGTGAGCTGTACCCAGCCATCAGTGAACTGTACCCAGCCATCAGTGAGCTGTACCCAGCCATCAGTGAGCTGTACCCAGCCATCAGTGAGCTGTACCCAGCCATCAGTGAGCTGTACCCAGCCATCAGTGAACTATACCCAGCCATCAGTGAGCTGTACCCAGCCATCAGTGAACTGTACCCAGCCATCAGTGAGCTGTACCCAGCCATCAGTGAGCTGTACCCAGCCATCAGTGAACTGTACCCAGCCATCAGTGAGCTGTACCCAGCCATCAGTGAACTATACCCAGCCATCAGTGAACTGTACCCAGCCATCAGTGAACTGTACCCAGCCATCAGTGAACTATACCCAGCCATCAGTGAGCTGTACCCAGCCATCAGTGAACTGTACCCAGCCATCAGTGAACTGTACCCAGCCATCAGTGAACTGTACCCAGCCATCAGTGAGCTGTACCCAGCCATCAGTGAGCTGTACCCAGCCATCAGTGAGCTGTACCCAGATATCAGTGAGCTGTACCCAGCCATCAGTGAGCTGTACCCAGCCATCAGTGAACTATACCCAGCCATCAGTGAACTGTACCCAGCCATCAGTGAGCTGTACCCAGCCATCAGTGAACTGTACCCAGCCATCAGTGAACTGTACCCAGCCATCAGTGAGCTGTACCCAGCCATCAGTGAACTGTACCCAGCCATCAGTGAACTGTACCCAGCCATCAGTGAACTATACCCAGCCATCAGTGAGCTGTACCCAGCCATCAGTGAACTATACCCAGCCATCAGTGAGCTGTACCCAGCCATCAGTGAACTATACCCAGATATCAGTGAGCTGTACCCAGCCATCAGTGAGCTGTACCCAGCCATCAGTGAACTATACCCAGCCATCAGTGACCTGTACCCAGCCATCAGTGAACTATACCCAGATATCAGTGAGCTGTACCCAGCCATCAGTGAACTATACCCAGCCATCAGTGAACTATACCCAGATATCAGTGAGCTGTACCCAGCCATCAGTGAGCTGTACCCAGCCATCAGTAAACTGTACCCAGCCATCAGTGAGCTGTACCCAGCCATCAGTGAGCTGTACCCAGCCATCAGTGAGCTGTACCCAGCCATCAGTGAGCTGTACCCAGCCATCAGTGAACTGTACCCAGCCATCAGTGAGCTGTACCCAGCCATCAGTGAGCTGTACCCAGCCATCAGTGAACTGTACCCAGCCATCAGTGAGCTGTACCCAGCCATCAGTGAGCTGTACCCAGCCATCAGTGAGCTGTACCCAGCCATCAGTGAACTGTACCCAGCCATCAGTGAGCTGTACCCAGCCATCAGTGAACTATACCCAGCCATCAGTGAACTGTACCCAGCCATCAGTGAACTGTACCCAGCCATCAGTGAACTATACCCAGCCATCAGTGAGCTGTACCCAGCCATTAGTGAACTGTACCCAGCCATCAGTGAACTGTACCCAGCCATCAGTGAGCTGTACCCAGCCATCAGTGAGCTGTACCCAGCCATCAGTGAGCTGTACCCAGATATCAGTGAGCTGTACCCAGCCATCAGTGAGCTGTACCCAGCCATCAGTGAACTATACCCAGCCATCAGTGAACTGTACCCAGCCATCAGTGAGCTGTACCCAGCCATCAGTGAACTGTACCCAGCCATCAGTGAACTGTACCCAGCCATCAGTGAGCTGTACCCAGCCATCAGTGAGCTGTACCCAGATATCAGTGAGCTGTACCCAGCCATCAGTGAGCTGTACCCAGCCATCAGTGAACTATACCCAGCCATCAGTGAACTGTACCCAGCCATCAGTGAGCTGTACCCAGCCATCAGTGAACTGTACCCAGCCATCAGTGAACTGTACCCAGCCATCAGTGAACTGTACCCAGCCATCAGTGAGCTGTACCCAGCCATCAGTGAGCTGTACCCAGCCATCAGTGAGCTGTACCAAGATATCAGTGAGCTGTACCCAGCCATCAGTGAGCTGTACCCAGCCATCAGTGAACTATACCCAGCCATCAGTGAACTGTACCCAGCCATCAGTGAGCTGTACCCAGCCATCAGTGAACTGTACCCAGCCATCAGTGAACTGTACCCAGCCATCAGTGAGCTGTACCCAGCCATCAGTGAACTGTACCCAGCCATCAGTGAACTATACCCAGCCATCAGTGAACTATACCCAGCCATCAGTGAGCTGTACCCAGCCATCAGTGAACTATACCCAGCCATCAGTGAGCTGTACCCAGCCATCAGTGAACTATACCCAGATATCAGTGAGCTGTACCCAGCCATCAGTGAGCTGTACCCAGCCATCAGTGAACTATACCCAGCCATCAGTGACCTGTACCCAGCCATCAGTGAACTATACCCAGATATCAGTGAGCTGTACCCAGCCATCAGTGAACTATACCCAGCCATCAGTGAACTATACCCAGATATCAGTGAGCTGTACCCAGCCATCAGTGAGCTGTACCCAGCCATCAGTGAACTGTACCCAGCCATCAGTGAGCTGTACCCAGCCATCAGTGAGCTGTACCCAGCCATCAGTGAGCTGTACCCAGCCATCAGTGAGCTGTACCCAGCCATCAGTGAACTGTACCCAGCCATCAGTGAGCTGTACCCAGCCATCAGTGAGCTGTACCCAGCCATCAGTGAACTGTACCCAGCCATCAGTGAGCTGTACCCAGCCATCAGTGAACTGTACCCAGATATCAGTGAGCTGTACCCAGCCATCAGTGAGCTGTACCCAGCCATCAGTGAACTGTACCCAGCCATCAGTGAACTGTACCCAGCCATCAGTGAGCTGTACCCAGCCATCAGTGAGCTGTACCCAGCCATCAGTGAACTGTACCCAGCCATCAGTGAACTATACCCAGATATCAGTGAGCTGTACCCAGCCATCAGTGAGCTGTACCCAGCCATCAGTGAACTGTACCCAGCCATCAGTGAGCTGTACCCAGCCATCAGTGAGCTGTACCCAGCCATCAGTGAACTGTACCCAGCCATCAGTGAGCTGTACCCAGCCATCAGTGAGCTGTACCCAGCCATCAGTGAGCTGTACCCAGCCATCAGTGAGCTGTACCCAGCCATCAGTGAACTGTACCCAGATATCAGTGAGCTGTACCCAGCCATCAGTGAGCTGTACCCAGCCATCAGTGAACTATACCCAGATATCAGTGAGCTGTACCCAGCCATCAGTGAACTGTACCCAGCCATCAGTGAACTGTACCCAGCCATCAGTGAACTGTACCCAGCCATCAGTGAACTGTACCCAGCCATCAGTGAGCTGTACCCAGCCATCAGTGAGCTGTACCCAGCCATCAGTGAACTGTACCCAGCCATCAGTGAGCTGTACCCAGCCATCAGTGAGCTGTACCCAGCCATCAGTGAACTGTACCCAGCCATCAGTGAGCTGTACCCAGCCATCAGTGAACTGTACCCAGCCATCAGTGAGCTGTACCCAGCCATCAGTGACCTGTACCCAGCCATCAGTGAACTGTACCCAGCCATCAGTGAGCTGTACCCAGCCATCAGTGAGCTGTACCCAGCCATCAGTGAGCTGTACCCAGCCATCAGTGAACTGTACCCAGCCATCAGTGAACTGTACCCAGCCATCAGCGAGCTGTACCCAGCCATCAGCGAACTGTACCCAGCCATCAGCGAACTGTACCCAGCCATCAGCGAACTGTACCCAGCCATCAGCGAGCTGTACCCAGCCATCAGTGAACTGTACCCAGCCATCAGTGAGCTGTACCCAGCCATCAGTGAGCTGTACCCAGCCATCAGTGAACTGTACCCAGCCATCAGTGAACTATACCCAGATATCAGTGAGCTGTACCCAGCCATCAGTGAGCTGTACCCAGCCATCAGTGAACTGTACCCAGCCATCAGTGAGCTGTACCCAGCCATCAGTGACCTGTACCCAGCCATCAGTGAGCTGTACCCAGCCATCAGTGAACTGTACCCAGCCATCAGTGAGCTGTACCCAGCCATCAGTGAACTGTACCCAGCCATCAGTGAGCTGTACCCAGCCATCAGTGAGCTGTACCCAGCCATCAGTGAGCTGTACCCAGCCATCAGTGAACTATACCCAGCCATCAGTGAACTATACCCAGATATCAGTGAGCTGTACCCAGATATCAGTGAGCTGTACCCAGCCATCAGTGAGCTGTACCCAGCCAGCAGTGAGCTGTACCCAGCCATCAGTGAGCTGTACCCAGCCATCAGTGAACTGTACCCAGCCATCATTGAACTGTACCCAGCCATCAGTGAGCTGTACCCAGCCATCAGTGAACTGTACCCAGCCATCAGTGAGCTGTACCCAGCCATCAGTGAGCTGTACCCAGCCATCAGTGAACTGTACCCAGCCATCATTGAACTGTACCCAGCCATCAGTGAGCTGTACCCAGCCATCAGTGAGCTGTACCCAGCCATCAGTGAACTGTACCCAGCCATCAGTGAACTGTACCCAGCCATCAGTGAGCTGTACCCAGCCATCAGTGAACTGTACCCAGCCATCAATGAGCTGTACCCAGCCATCAGTGACCTGTACCCAGCCATCAGTGAGCTGTACCCAGCCATCAGTGAGCTGTACCCAGCCATCAGTGAACTGTACCCAGCCATCAGTGACCTGTACCCAGCCATCAGTGAGCTGTACCCAGCCATCAGTGAACTGTACCCAGCCATCATTTAACTGTACCCAGCCATCAGTGAGCTGTACCCAGCCATCAGTGAACTGTACCCAGCCATCAGTGAACTGTACCCAGCCATCAGTGAACTGTACCCAGCCATCAGTGAGCTGTACCCAGCCATCAGTGAGCTGTACCCAGCCATCAGTGAGCTGTACCCAGCCATCAGTGAACTGTACCCAGCCATCAGTGAGCAGCAGACAGCACACCCAGACAGCCTTCTCACCGGAGACTTCAACCACGCTAACTTAAAGACTGGGCTGCCTCACATATATCAGCACATTAGACCTGGTCCATCAAGGGAGCATGCAAGGCGCCCCCCCTCCCCCACACTCTCTGATCTCCTCACTGTTCTGCTGGAACCGGCCACAGAGCCAGGGTAAAGCTACCAAACCGGTTTCCAAACAGGTACAGGTGTGGTCAGAGGACAGCACAGCTGCACTCAGAAGCCTCATCCCAATACCCCTCCTCGACTCCTCCTCTCCCTCACTCGCTTCCCTTCCTTGCGTCTTAGCTCCGCCTCCGTAAGATGCGAGCGAGAGACACGAGGAGGTCACGCGAGGACAGAGGAGTCCTCGGGTATTAATTGGGATGTCCTCGTTCACTCAAAAGTCACTTTTAAACGACGTCTGTTAATGAAGCCATGCGCACAGCTGACCCCCTCTCATCGGGCTGGACTGAGGAACCTTTAGAACCGGCCCAGTTGTGGTTATATTTATTTAAATGATGAATCTTTCTCTTGTTAGTCAAGGAACTCAATGTGTGATGGTTGGTCTGCTTTGGTGTTCCGTTGTGGTGTAAAATGTAGCCTACATTTAAATAAATAATGATAGTAATGTGAAGCCTTTTAGAAATGAATTGCACGTAATAATTCCCGCGGAGCTGTGAGCACTGAGACATTTATGACGCTTTCCCGCTCATCTTCCAGCTGGCGGGTTTCCTCTGTTGAAACGGACCAGCTGTGAAGGTGGGGGCGGGGCTTCTATACGCGAGTAGTGAAACACTTCCGCGTAGTCTGCTCGCGTGTACCCTCCCTTTCGTCTCCTCCCGCACCCCTCCTCCCTCCCCCTCACCCCTCCTCCCTCCTCCCTCACCCTTCCTCCCTCACCCTTCACCCCTCCTCCCTCACCCCTCCTCCCTCACCCTTCCTCCCTCACCCCTCCTCCCTCCTCCCTCACCCTTCCTCCCTCACCCTTCACCCCTCCTCCCTCACCCTCCTCCCTCCTCCCTCACCCTTCCTCCCTCACCCTTCACCCCTCCTCCCTCACCCTTCCTCCCTCCCCCCTCACCCCTCCCCCCTCCTCCCTCACCCTTCCTCCCTCACCCCTGGGTGAGGGAGAAGCCTCATCTCATGAGGCTTCATCATGGGCTTCATCTGAACACAAACCCCCTGCTGGTCAAAGTGTGTACAACAGGCAGGTTGGACATCTCAACAGTGTGCCAGCCAGGGGCGGACTGGGACTACAATTGGGACTGGGTAGACAATTTACTAGCGGTAGACATTAAGGGTACATAATGTCTACCGGGTCCGGAGCATTCGTCCAAAAAAAAAAAATCGACTAATAAAGAAGAAAATTAACACATTTGTTGCAATAATTTATGCACTAACTATTACTACTTGTACTACAACATTTTAATCATCAGTTCTTCCTCATTTTCCTCAATTGTTCATATTTGGTTTATTAAAATAATGATATTGTGGTCATTGTTAAAACATTTCTGCTATTATTATAATTTGTATAATGCACTTTCTGCCTTCCTGTCATCAGGAGTTAGACATGTGATGGCTATGTAATTTATTTGATTAGAACCTGAACCTTCATTATCCTAAACTTCTGGGACATTTCCCTTTAGCCAATACCTTTATATTGTCTACTCTTCACTTGCTGTCAGCATCGGTCGGCATTGATGTAGAGCCGACAGAAGACCTTGTTTATACTGCATCATGTGGAGAGGTGCAGTGACGCGTCCTGAGACCAGGAAGTAGCTGCTGGTTCCCTCCACAGGGGTTTTGGAAAATAGCTGGAAATAAGGTCTGTGGAAAACAAACCTGTTTGATAAATGCACGTTTTGTTCAGCCGGATAATCTCCACATGTCTGCCCTACTTTTATCATTTTCGAATCATAAATCTAATCGATAGATTATAAAAGGGTTTTAGGACGCGGCACTGCAGCCAACTCCATCCATCAAGCTGAAACTGTCTCTCCCTCTTCTTCTCCTCTCCCTGTCACTCTCCTTTAACTCCTCCGGTGACTTTCTTTTATTTGAAGATTGTTTTTTGCCCGTTGTTTGGCCGGTTATCGCTGGTATTAAAAACATTTTGGCGAATGGTTAGGTCCCGCTCACCGGAGCCTGCTCCCGCTGCGCTCCGCAGCAAACAGCTGTTGGCTTTTCACCCAACAACAACGACAACCGACTCACGGAAGGCTGTGTTGTGGCGTTGATAAACGAAACTATTTAACTAAATTGCTAGTCAAAATACCGATACCACAGGACCATTTTTTTAAAGCAATATTTGTAGTGGCCCGAGCGGCAGGTGGAAAGTACGTTATGCTGCCCGGGGTGTCTAAATAGTGCTTCCGGGGCAGCGGACCATTTAATGTCGAGCCCTGCCGGTTACCGGCCGGCCCACATCGTCCGACCGGCCCACTTCAGTACCGGCCCATCGGGATTCGTCCCGAACGTCCCGATGGCCAGTCCGCCCCTGGTGCCAGCTCATACCGAGTTCCCAATGAGGAAAGCCTTAACTCTGAAACAACGAACATTACATCATATCTTCATGTTAACAATATTGTTTTCATTCCAGTGTAGTGATTGTGATGGAAAGCCTCAGGAGGCTGGCACACATCGCAGAGGGATTTGTGTTCCTTGATAATATTCGTAAACGTAACCACGTTGTAGCCGGAGAAAGGCTGAACCATATCCAAGAATACAGTTAGTAACTACATGATCTCATGTAGCTGCAGCTTTTATAAACAACAACAAAGACGTGTTGTTCGGTCGTTGAACCGGACCCTGCGGTCAGGAGTCGGCTGCTTCCAGCGGAGCCGCGGCTCACACGCTGAGGCTCCCTGGACACTGCAGCATGTATTCCTGTATTTATTCATGTTTTTATTCCTACATGTATTTATGCTTGTATCTATTTATACTTAGACATGTTCCGACCTCTGAGTGAGGGTCTGAGCTCTTGATCCATCGTGCCCCCGGCCCGGGTACAGGAGGGGTGATACGTTCTTACTATACATCCAGGTATTATGAGCGTTGGGTTCAACGGCTCAACGGACCTGAAGCGCTTCCTGGAGCAGTCACGTGGTGTCGACAGGCAGAGAGGCTTCGTCTGTCATCGCTGACGTCACTGGCCCAAAACGGAACAAGCCTCGAGACAGGCTTCACAAAAAGCTTCGGGGATTACTCGACACACGCTCCGAAGCCTCGGCGCAACACGAAACATCACGAGTCACGGGCTCCATCACCGAATGCACTGACGATGTGACCCACGTCAGAGCCATCACCATCCGGTCAACCAGAAGCCATGGCTGACAGGTCCACGGGCTGCTGAGGGCCCGCTGCCTTCAGAGAGGGCCACCCAGCTGGTCTCAGAGCAGCCAGGGTACCAGGACCCTCACGGACTCTGTGCCAGGGTACCAGGACCCTCACGGACTCAGTGGCAGGGTACCAGGACCCTCACGGACTCAGTGGCAGGGTACCAGGACCCTCACGGACTCAGTGGCAGGGTACCAGGACCCTCACGGACTCAGTGGCAGGGTACCAGGACCCTCACGGACTCAGTGGCAGGGTACCAGGACCCTCACGGACTCAGTGGCAGGGTACCAGGACCCTCACGGACTCAGTGGCAGGGTACCAGGACCCTCACAGACTCTGTGGCAGGGTACCAGGACCCTCACGGACTCAGTGGCAGGGTACCAGGACCCTCACGGACTCAGTGGCAGGGTACCAGGACCCTCACGGACTCAGTGGCAGGGTACCAGGACCCCCACGGACTCAGTGACAGGGTACCAGGACCCTCACAGACTCTGTGGCAGGGTACCAGGACCCTCACAGACTCTGTGGCAGGGTACCAGGACCCTCACGGACTCAGTGGCAGGGTACCAGGACCCTCACAGACTCTGTGGCAGGGTACCAGGACCCTCACGGACTCAGTGGCAGGGTACCAGGACCCTCACAGACTCTGTGGCAGGGTACCAGGACCCTCACGGACTCAGTGGCAGGGTACCAGGACCCTCAGTGGCAGGGTACCAGGACCCTCACGGACTCAGTGGCAGGGTACCAGGACCCTCACGGACTCAGTGGCAGGGTACCAGGACCCTCACGGACTCAGTGGCAGGGTACCAGGACCCTCACGGACTCAGTGGCAGGGTACCAGGACCCTCACGGACTCTGTGGCAGGGTACCAGGACCCTCAGTGGCAGGGTACCAGGACCCTCACGGACTCTGTGGCAGGGTACCAGGACCCTCAGTGGCAGGGTACCAGGACCCTCAGTGGCAGGGTACCAGGACCCTCACGGACTCTGTGGCAGGGTACCAGGACCCTCAGTGGCAGGGTACCAGGACCCTCAGTGGCAGGGTACCAGGACCCTCAGTGGCAGGGTACCAGGACCCTCACGGACTCTGTGGCAGGGTACCAGGACCCTCAGTGGCAGGGTACCAGGACCCTCACGGACTCAGTGGCAGGGTACCAGGACCCTCACGGACTCTGTGGCAGGGTACCAGGACCCTCTGTGGCAGGGTACCAGGACCCTCACAGACTCTGTGGCAGGGTACCAGGACCCTCACGGACTCTGTGGCAGGGTACCAGGACCCTCAGTGGCAGGGTACCAGGACCCTCACGGACTCTGTGGCAGGGTACCAGGACCCTCAGTGGCATGTACAAAAGTGGTGGGACACAACAAACTTGGATATATATATATAAGCTTCTGCAGTGAGGTTCATTTGTTGCATGTATTAGGCTATTTATTACATGATATATGAAACTGTTAACCTCTAACAAGAAACAAAGAACTCCTATAAGGAGAATTAAAATAATACACAGGCCTACTTTAAAATAAGGCCATCCAGTTATTTTAGCGGGGCTTGATAGCCTCCTTTAGCTTAGGAACCACTGGACCCCCCTCACCGAGAGGAGAACATGCTGCCCCACAATGCATTGCAGCCGCAGCATTTGCCGTCACTCAATAGTCGGCCGTTCACGGAAACAACCGATTATGAGGAGAAATGATATCATGAGAGTTACGGTGCTTATTAAGCTTTTTAAAACGTAGGTGGTAAGTTGCAAAGTGCTTTGTTCTGAACGTTCATCAGTATTATAATAAAGAGAGAAATATGAACGTTAGTTTTCACTGAAATGATCAAATAAAGTCAACATCTCAGTCTTCACTGAGCTGTGTGGGGTTTGTTCAGCTTCTAAAAGATGTTTGAATGGTGATACACACAGTGACAGATGTTAAGGACTAATGTTTATAATAAATACATCTGTATTGATTTAAGATCTTTAGTTCATACAATCATACGTATTGGGATCATTGGTATTAATGTGAACCGGAGGGAGAGGGCGACGAGCAGAAGTTTCACTTTCCTTTTTTATTTCAGTTCCAGCTTTGGTCCTGAAGAATCTGTTTCTCTTTGTCCACGTTCATAAAGCAAAGCAGCAGCATCAGAGCACGGAGCAGAGTCTCCAGATGAGTTCACAGGAGTCCCTCGTTCTTATTAAACATCCATGTTGTAGTCCGCTGTGTAGAAAACTGTGGTTTCCATGGTTACCCCACAGCAGCAGACGCACATTCAGGACGTCCGCTGGCACATCAGAAACACGTGGGATAGTGAAGTGCAGTCGATTCTCTAAAGTACCGCAGTCTCATCTCCTAAGTCCTTTTGGATTCTCCTATCCACTATCCCTTAACCCCGTGACCTTTCACTCAGAGGTCAAGGGATAAGAGATAGGGTTAGAACTTAGGAGCTGATTTTTAGATCATCGGAGCGCAACCCCGGTGTCTATTGCGTGTGGACGGAAGCCTTTTTTGCGATTGCGTATGCGTGTTACCGTGATGGTCCTCGTGTGGCCGGGGCCTTGGACAGTGAGAGGGAGGGGCAGGATCGGGTTTGTCCCACATGGCTCCAAACAGCTCAACAGGCTCACACTGCAGACACTCATGAGACGAACACGGACTAACAGCCATGAGACGAATCAGAGGATTCAACATGATCTTAAAATAGATTTTATATCTTTATTTATTTATTGCATTTTGTTGTAATCATTATGTGTAATACTTCCTGCTGATGTAGCCGGTCTGGTTTGGCCACATGTGATCTCTGCGTTGCGCTGTGTGAATGAGAACCACTTCCTTCTGGCCAACCAGGAAGTATTCTCTGTTCAAACAGAACATAATCATAAAGCAGGAAATGGCTTCATCGGCTTTCTGACGTCCCCCCTTCAGGGAGGAAAACACCCACACGTTGGGTTAGCAGCAGTGTGCGAACTATACCACGGTCTCCGGGGGAGCGTGGTATAGTTGCGGGGGGGGGGGTAAATGCTGATCCGTGCATTAATAGCAACAGCACAGACATAGGCCTATTATAAAGAGAACACCTGTTGCACACGGGGTGGTGCCACAGGTCTACATGTACATGAAACGTCCCGATGGATCATGTTCATGTCAACAGATTTCCCGAGCATGCATGGGCTACGCAAACTTCAATCAACTTGATAATAAGTAATCCACGGACCACCAATGTAACGTTTGACTGTTTAAGTCTTAAAATGACTCAAATGTGTTCCACTCACTCCACTGTTGGCTGGTCCAGCCCGCCGGCGGCCGCGGGACCACCGCAGCAACTTCGCCCCCATCTCGAGCAGCAGGCAGGGAGGAAGAGGAAGAACAGGTGGGGTGGTCATCAGCAGCATCATCATCTTCTTCCACATCTCCTTCGACCTCTACTATGGCAGTTGTAGTCATCAAGTTAGCTTCTCTTGGCTCGTCTTCTTGTGTCTCTTCAGCCCCCAAGTTAGCTGTCAAGTTAGCACTAGCACTGACGTTAGCTCCCTCCTCTCTCGGTTCTGTAGCAGCAGTCACAGCGCACGATGTGCACCACCAGCTACATCCGGTTGGTCTTCTTGATCGGGTTGTTTGGCCGTCTTTTTAAAGAAATTGCCTAAGTTGTTTTTTTCTTGTCGACATGTCAGCAGCAGCAACAATGCCTAAACATGCAGTGCTAACTACACGAGCTTGTGACTGAGTGGGTAGTGGGTGGAGCTGCAGGCAGCGTGCAAGCAGGCGACACTTTTTTCATGAATCATAAACTCTAAATATAATTTTATTTCACTTATTTTACACCTTTGAAGAAAAAACATGCCCACAATGGAATTTATTTGGTCATCATATCAGTATTCTAGAGACCACTAGGGGAGCTATAGCTGCCCCTGCTCCCCTCCAGTTCGCACCCTGGTTAGCATGTAGCTAACTGTAGAAAGCTCCCACAGTTTGAAGCGCTGCACATTATATAAACCACAGTCACACGCGGCAACATATAGATCTAACAGAGTTATAAAGGTTGGTGTAAAATCCACACAGCAGAGCAGAGCAGGTGGAACCAGGCCTCAGCTACAGCTACAGCAGCACAGCAGAGCAGAGCGGGTGGAACCAGGCCTCAGCTACAGCAGCACAGCAGAGCAGAGCAGGTGGAACCAGGCCTCAGCTACAGCAGCACAGCAGAGCAGGTGGAACCAGGCCTCAGCTACAGCTGCACAGCAGAGCAGAGCAGGTGGAACCAGGCCTCAGCTACAGCAGCACAGCAGAGCAGAGCAGGTGGAACCAGGCCTCAGCTACAGCAGCACAGCAGAGCAGGTGGAACCAGGCCTCAGCTACAGCTGCACAGCAGAGCAGAGCAGGTGGAACCAGGCCTCAGCTACAGCAGCACAGCAGAGCAGAGCAGGTGGAACCAGGCCTCAGCTACAGCAGCACAGCAGAGCAGGTGGAACCAGGCCTCAGCTACAGCAGCACAACAGAGCAGAGCAGGTGGAACCAGGCCTCAGCTACAGCAGCAGAGCAGAGCAGGTGGAACCAGGCCTCAGCTACAGCAGCACAACAGAGCAGAGCAGGTGGAACCAGGCCTCAGCTACAGCAGCACAGCAGAGCAGAGCAGGTGGAACCAGGCCTCAGCTACAGCAGCACAGCAGAGCAGGTGGAACCAGGCCTCAGCTACAGCAGCACAGCAGAGCAGAGCAGGTGGACCCAGGCCTCAGCTACAGCAGCACAGCAGAGCAGGTGGAACCAGGCCTCAGCTACAGCTGCACAGCAGAGCAGAGCAGGTGGAACCAGGCCTCAGCTACAGCAGCACAGCAGAGCAGAGCAGGTGGAACCAGGCCTCAGCTACAGCAGCACAGCAGACCAGGTGGAACCAGGCCTCAGCTACAGCAGCACAACAGAGCAGAGCAGGTGGAACCAGGCCTCAGCTACAGCAGCAGAGCAGAGCAGGTGGAACCAGGCCTCAGCTACAGCAGCACAACAGAGCAGAGCAGGTGGAACCAGGCCTCAGCTACAGCAGCACAGCAGAGCAGAGCAGGTGGAACCAGGCCTCAGCTACAGCAGCACAGCAGAGCAGGTGGAACCAGGCCTCAGCTACAGCAGCACAGCAGAGCAGAGCAGGTGGACCCAGGCCTCAGCTACAGTAGCACAGCAGAGCAGAGCAGGTGGAACCAGGCCTCAGCTACAGCAGCACAGCAGAGCAGAGCAGGTGGAACCAGGCCTCAGCTACAGCAGCACAGCAGAGCAGAGCAGGTGGAACCAGGCCTCAGCTACAGCTACAGCAGCACAGCAGAGCAGAGCGGGTGGAACCAGGCCTCAGCTACAGCAGCACAGCAGAGCAGAGCAGGTGGAACCAGGCCTCAGCTACAGCAGCACAGCAGAGCAGGTGGAACCAGGCCTCAGCTACAGCTGCACAGCAGAGCAGGTGGAACCAGGCCTCAGCTACAACAGCACAGCAGAGCAGGTGGAACCAGGCCTCAGCTACAGCAGCACAGCAGAGCAGAGCAGGTGGAACCAGGCCTCAGCTACAGCAGCACAGCAGAGCAGAGCAGGTGGAACCAGGCCTCAGCTACAGCAGCACAGCAGAGCAGGTGGAACCAGGCCTCAGCTACAGCTGCACAGCAGAGCAGAGCAGGTGGAACCAGGCCTCAGCTACAGCAGCACAGCAGAGCAGAGCAGGTGGAACCAGGCCTCAGCTACAGCAGCACAGCAGAGCAGGTGGAACCAGGCCTCAGCTACAGCAGCACAGCAGAGCAGGTGGAACCAGGCCTCAGCTACAGCAGCACAACAGAGCAGAGCAGGTGGAACCAGGCCTCAGCTACAGCAGCAGAGCAGAGCAGGTGGAACCAGGCCTCAGCTACAGCAGCACAACAGAGCAGAGCAGGTGGAACCAGGCCTCAGCTACACCAGCACAGCAGAGCAGAGCAGGTGGAACCAGGCCTCAGCCACAGCAGCAGAGCAGAGCAGGTGGAACCAGGCCTCAGCTACAGCAGCACAGCAGAGCAGAGCAGGTGGAACCAGGCCTCAGCTACAGCAGCACAGCAGAGCAGAGCAGGTGGAACCAGGCCTCAGCTACAGCTACAGCAGCACAGCAGAGCAGAGCGGGTGGAACCAGGCCTCAGCTACAGCAGCACAGCAGAGCAGAGCAGGTGGAACCAGGCCTCAGCTACAGCAGCACAGCAGAGCAGGTGGAACCAGGCCTCAGCTACAGCTGCACAGCAGAGCAGAGCAGGTGGAACCAGGCCTCAGCTACAGCAGCACAGCAGAGCAGAGCAGGTGGAACCAGGCCTCAGCTACAGCAGCACAGCAGAGCAGGTGGAACCAGGCCTCAGCTACAGCTGCACAGCAGAGCAGAGCAGGTGGAACCAGGCCTCAGCTACAGCAGCACAGCAGAGCAGAGCAGGTGGAACCAGGCCTCAGCTACAGCAGCACAGCAGAGCAGGTGGAACCAGGCCTCAGCTACAGCAGCACAACAGAGCAGAGCAGGTGGAACCAGGCCTCAGCTACAGCAGCAGAGCAGAGCAGGTGGAACGAGGCCTCAGCTACAGCAGCACAACAGAGCAGAGCAGGTGGAACCAGGCCTCAGCTACAGCAGCACAGCAGAGCAGAGCAGGTGGAACCAGGCCTCAGCTACAGCAGCACAGCAGAGCAGGTGGAACCAGGCCTCAGCTACAGCAGCACAGCAGAGCAGAGCAGGTGGAACCAGGCCTCAGCTACAGCAGCACAGCAGAGCAGAGCAGGTGGAACCAGGCCTCAGCTACAGCTACAGCAGCACAGCAGAGCAGAGCGGGTGGAACCAGGCCTCAGCTACAGCAGCACAGCAGAGCAGAGCAGGTGGAACCAGGCCTCAGCTACAGCAGCACAGCAGAGCAGGTGGAACCAGGCCTCAGCTACAGCTGCACAGCAGAGCAGAGCAGGTGGAACCAGGCCTCAGCTACAGCAGCACAGCAGAGCAGAGCGGGTGGAACCAGGCCTCAGCTACAGCAGCACAGCAGAGCAGGTGGAACCAGGCCTCAGCTACAGCTGCACAGCAGAGCAGAGCAGGTGGAACCAGGCCTCAGCTACAGCAGCACAGCACAGCAGAGCAGAGCAGGTGGAACCAGGCCTCAGCTACAGCAGCACAGCAGAGCAGGTGGAACCAGGCCTCAGCTACAGCAGCACAACAGAGCAGAGCAGGTGGAACCAGGCCTCAGCTACAGCAGCAGAGCAGAGCAGGTGGAACCAGGCCTCAGCTACAGCAGCACAGCAGAGCAGAGCAGGTGGAACCAGGCCTCAGCTACAGCAGCACAGCAGAGCAGAGCAGGTGGAACCAGGCCTCAGCTACAGCAGCACAGCAGAGCATCTCCGCCGGTAGCACAGGCGCGGAGAGGAGCGGCGATACGCGGCGTGAGGAGCGGCGAGAGGAGCGGCGAGAGGAGCGGCGAGAGGAGCGGCGAGAGGAGCGGCGATACGCGGTGTGAGGAGCGGCGAGAGGAGCGGCGAGAGGAGCGGCGATACTAATATATGACATGACAAAACTAATATAAAGAATACACTTTCATAATAAGTTTCAGAGACGTGACAGTAATGGCAGGAATAGCCACTAAGAGTTTTCTTTAAAGACCATTCTATGTATAATGCAGGCGGCTTTTTAGGGAGTTGTGAGGCGCATAAATGTGTCGGGGCCTCAAACACTCAAGACACCTTCATGTTCACGGAGACCTGCTTGTTTCCTTCGATTGGTTCACAATGGCTTTGATTTCATTCAAAACTTGTGACGAGGAAAACAGTTGAATGTTCCACACGTTCCCTTTTCTGAGCTGGATGCACACATTGCAACCCTCATCAAAGCGGAAAGGACCAAATTCTGGACGATTATTAAAAATGGATTAGTTAAATACCTGGTTAAGTTATCAGTCCCTTCGAGTTTAGGAATACGCTACATCCCACACGTGAATCTACAACTGAAAGGAGAAAATCTAACATTACATTTCCAAATGTGTAGTATTGAACTCCAACAGGCGTTATCTCTCAGACAGCTCCCTTTGTTTACTCATGCTGCAGATACTTTACAGACTGGATATCTAAACATCCTGCAGTTCCCCTTTAAATGTATAAACTGTACTTTCATCACCGAGTAAAGCCCTGCCTCCCTTCATCCAAACGTGCAAGTGGGCAAGGCTTAACAATGAGTTCACAGACGTTGAGGTTGGTTAATAAATCAATGTTTGAGGATAACGTCAAAAGAATACTGCTTTCTTCCAGTATCCTTCTGAACAACCAGTTTAATAAATAATATGTAAACTCTTTTTTTAAATCTAGGAGGAAAGTGACGTTCCTAAATCAGTTAACTTCATTACCTCATTATGTCTGCTTCAACTTTTAAAACACTCGATTCACTCGACATGTGTAATATTTATAAGAGTTTATTGAAAATGTATTTCGAAATAGAAAACATTGGCCTCCAAAAGTAAACATGTTTTCATGAGGGAAAAACAACAATGGAATGGTTTAGCACAGGGGGGTCAAACTCAAGGCCCGGGGGCCAAATCCGGCCCGCGACTTCATGTCATGCGGCCCCTCAAGAGCTGGCAAAGAATATAATATGTTTGTTGTACGGTTACATGCTACAGAAGCACGTTGCCCATAAACTACATGTCCCACAATGCATCTCAAATTTGACTTTTTTCTCTGAATTTGACTTTTCTTTTTAAATCATTTTGTGACTCTCGCACTGAAGAGACTTCTGCTTTCAGGCGTAGTTAATTATGAAGGTATCACCCTATCCGATGATAATCCAATGCAGGGGCAATCATGTAATATAATACATTATTTGATATCTATTTATATATAGTCTTTAAGTTGCAACCGGCCCTTTGAGTGCAGCCAGAATGCTGAGGTGGCCCGCGAAGACGTGGAGTTTGGACCCCCTGGTTTAGCACATAAGACAATAATCTAAATTAAAATCTGCATGCAAAAACCTACGGATAATCATTCAGGATAAAGCATCCTTCATTCATAGAACAGCTGACTCAATCCATCTGGGATTTGCTGGATTAAAACATTACATGCAGGTGAGAACGCTAAAATCATGACATCACATGAATGACTTGCATGGTTTGCTGAATCTGGTTTAACCTTCCAGGGAAACATACATTTTACAAAAGATGGTCCAAGTGTAAAAAAGAGCGATGATTAAACATGAAGGTGCAAAAGCTATATTTGATAGAACCCCGACAGAGACATTTACATTACTATTTCCCCATTGGAATAGTTTAAGACGTTTCTTGAGGCACAATTGTACGTTTAGTCTAAAAAGATTTCTCCACAACATTCACTTCTTTCCCTTTAGCTCCTCGATGAGATATTTCTCCTCTTTCTCAAGGATTCCGTAGAAGACGTCTTTGCCACGGGGCCCTGCTGCATTCAGGGGACCACTGAAGAGCTCCCTCATCTTCTGCGGAGAGGTTGCGATTACCCGGATTTCACTATGACTCCATGGAGTGATGACTTCTTCCTCAAGGAGCTGGTCCAACATGTCTGCAACGCAGTTCACTCTGTGGATCAGCTCGGCTCTATGTCTATCCACAAAGTGCTCACCTGAGGAAGGAGGGGGAGAGTGCTGATGATACCGTGGAGCCAACTTGATACATTCTAAACTTAGATTTTATTTTCTATAATAGTGATTTCCAATGTATGTGTATTGCCTTAGTTTAACTGCATGTGGGTCCGTGGAAGGTTTCATCATTTGGGATAACTTCACAAACCTGATGATAATCTGTGTTTTAGAGAAACTGTTAATTATTTGTTGGGAATAGTGGATTGATAATGTTGCCATCGAGCACATCTGAAATAATAAGGTCTTCTTCTAAACAATTACAAACTTGTTTTCTCCAACTGCAATTTAAATAAACCTCTCACATCTTCTGCTTTGACGATGGGACATGCAAATGTTCATTTTCTTGCCAAGAATGAGAGAAAAAGTTGAAATGTCTCAACATCAGAGTTTATCTTTATTTCATATAAGCAAAGAAAGAACCAAAAAAGAATATTTCCCAAGTGTCAAATTATTTGTTTACCACAATGCAGCAGTTTCTTACATTGGTCCTATAGCCTAGACTTTATTTAGAACAAGTAAAGCCTTTTCTAATTCATCATGAAGTAAATTAGCATGTATGTTTTATAGTCAGAGTCTGGAGTTGCTATTCAAATCGGATTCGTGACTGATCCATTCATTTACATACAGGCACTGTGATTGGCTGCCAGTTTAAGAAATACCGTAAACAATAAGACTGATGGCATTCTATTACTTTCTAATGTGTTACTGCATTACATCATTTGGGAGAGCAGTAATTATAAACCCTACAATTGAAGTATTTGACCAGAAATATTGGGAAATGTGATTTTGTCCTTAAATGACTGCAGCATTATTCACACTTTTCTTTTCGTCACTGTACATCAAATTCACATCGTGTCAAGTCAACGTCGTTGTGAAGTGAAGGGTGCAGTTTGAGGAGAAATGTTAACCTGCAAATCTCTCCACTGCCTTTTGTGTGGGGCTTTTGTGAACTAAAGACTGTTCGCCTGTCCCCTGACCCGTCTCCTGGGCCGGTCCACCCGTAGCTGCCACTGCAGAAATAGACGACGAAATATGACGGAGGGACAATTTGACATACACGTTTAACTGTAGGACACATTAACACTGCCTGCTGTGATTGGCTGTTTAAAATGTGAGCTTGTCTAAACAGCAGCAGGAGGAGAAATGATCTACTCACTGCAGAGGCTTGACATGACTCACATTTCATCGAATAGATTTCACTTGATGGATTCAGATTAGAGACCTGTTCTAGGACCTGTTTGCCTTAAGCCTTTTAGCATGTTGCCTCTGATGAAGAAAGAGTAGGGTACAAACTAAAGTGAAACAGTTTGAATTGTTATCATAAGACACAGTCTGTGCTAAATGTATCCGAAGTTTAACTCGATTAAAAGGACTGTGTTTAACTGCTCTATCATCGTATAGTTTGGAGGCTAAAGCCACAACATCCATATTTAAATATATCAAGATTTGTTCACAGCAGAAATGTTGACATGCTGTCTCAGTCAGAAAAACACAGCCTACATGTCGTTTAACCCAAGGTCATGTTGAATGCAAGGATGTGTGTTTGAAATCAACTCACTGTTACGGGATCCAGGTTCTGAGTAAGCCACACCTGCATCTTCCACTGAAATAACAAAGAAACCAACGTTAGAAAGTCGTATGATGGAATTACAGTTTGACACAGGTCTCCTGAGGGTTGTCATGGTTTCCATGTCAGAGCTGCTTTCGGGCATGAGAGTAGCCTGCTATCGATTTAACGCATTGTTTATGTTTATCGTGTGAGTTCTCGTTTAATGCTAAATTGTAAGTTTAATAATGTTCAATGAATGCGTGTTAACAGGCCTGCATGCAACGAGCTTACCTTTTCAATGACAGAAAAGGACGTTATTGTTTAAAGAAAGTGATGCCTAAATAATGTCTTACTGCGTTCCACTGTACCCAGAACTAAATAGGGATATGCACTGACTCGAGAGTCCCTGCTCCCTGCCCACTAGAAGACATGTCCTACACTGTGTAGAAACATAAGAATAAAGGCTACTTCAAGTAACCCTCATCGATTAAACGTTGTTACTTGTCGCTGACATGCAGGGTTCAATGTTCTTCAGGTTCTGTTCTCATTCCGCATCAAACCATGAAGTGCTCACACAGTTGGGCTGCTTCTATGTTGCAATCAATCTCGTTCAGTAAGTCAGCAGACACTTGGACAGCTCCGGTCTCACTGAAAGTGGAAATCAGGACCTCTGTGATCTCTGAGAAGCGTTTCCCCTCCAGCCTGCTGCGCGCGACCCGCGGCTCCTCTTTGCGTGCACGAGCTCGTTGCGGAAAGTGTCAAAGTTGAGCGTTGACAGGTGAGACAACATGCGTGTTACAGCCTTCCGTTTGTCCATTTCTCAGCAACAGATGTGGGACTGCCGGGACTCTTCCTCCCAGACCCGCTGCAGAGGAGTGATGTGTCGGATGTGGGACTGCCGGGACTCTTCCTCCCAGACCCTGCAGAGGAGTGATGTGTCGGATGTGGGACTGCCGGGACTCTTCCTCCCAGACCCGCTGCAAGGAGTGATGTGTCGGATGTGGGACTGCCGGGACTCTTCCTCCCAGACCCGCTGCAGAGGAGTGATGTGTCGGATGTGGGACTGCGGCTGCAGAGGATGTGTCGGATGTGGGACTGCCGGGACTCTTCCTCCCAGACCCGCTGCAGAGGAGTGATGTGTCGGATGTGGGACTGCCGGGACTCTTCCTCCCAGACCCGCTGCAGAGGAGTGATGTGTCGGATGTGGGACTGCCGGGACTCTTCCTCCCAGACCCGCTGCAGAGGAGTGATGTGTCGGTCGCGGACCAGCCGGCTCTTTTAAGTGAACGACGGGAGCCGGTGTTGCAGTATAACGGGAGTCATGACAACTGGCGACACTCTATTATTTCCGTCCTAGGAATCCGGGGCGTGAACATGGAGGACCCATTGTTGACTCGCCATGTCGATCGCCTCGTTTGTCGTTTCCGTTCATCTGTTGCTATATCTGCCTTCCTACGATCCCTTTGATGCACATTCAGTGCTCGTGTGTGAGGTTGTGGGGGAGAGGTGGATATCGTGACGCTTACAGGGAGGTATCGAACATTACAAAGCAGGTGACTGTGTGGATGCCTGTTCAAAATATTGCAAACTTGAATAAATCATTTAAATTATATATTTGTGTCCGACTTTCATTTGTACATCGTTCTTAATGTGATGTATAGCAGCTCTGATAGCGTCCATACCTTCAGACCGCCTCAAAGTGAAACAAGTCGTTTATTCACATCGAGATGACTGGATCACTCATGACAGGTTGTGATCAGCTCCGATTCAATTGTGATATCAATGCTGTAGCTATTCTCCAGGGAGCACGTTTTTGTATGAAATACCTGAATCCCTCTCATCAACAAGACTCTACACTGTGCAGGAAACACAATTATATACATGAAAATAACCCTGATGCATGGGAATGAAACACACAGTAAACTATCTTCCGTGGCTATACTGATA
>NW_027262822.1:0-22281 GCF_902827115.2 Pseudochaenichthys georgianus | reverse complement strand
CAACCTCAACCCTGGTTGTTGTATATGTTGTCTCCACCATATCCTAACCACTATATCCTAACCACTATATCCTAACCACTATATCCTAACCACTATATCCTAACCACTATATCCTAACCACTATATCCTAACCACTATATCCTATCCACTATATCCTAACCACTATATCCTAACCACTATATCCTAACCACTATATCCTAACCACTATATCCTAACCACTATATCCTAACCACTATGTTCCCTAGCCACGACCGAGCTCAAGTGACAGTTGCCCTGGCTGCTGTGTGCGTACGTGTTCTGCCCACCTCTCTCACCTCCCTAACAACCCTCCACAGCGGTCCAAGATCGCCGTCTACGAGAAGATGTGGGGCTACATGAAGTCCGCCGAGCCCACCGTGTTCACGAAGACGACCGGAGAGGGAGTGGTGCGCGTCCGAAAGTCCAAAGGGAAATACGCCTTCCTGCTGGAGTCCACGATGAACGAGTACACGGAGCAGAGGAAGCCCTGCGACACGATGAAAGTGGGCGGAAACCTCGACTCCAAAGGATACGGAGTGGCGACGCCGAAGGGCTCACAGTTAAGGTGGGTGGAATAGTGTAACAATATGTGCCACGTGTTGTTATGGTATTCCACCTTCCCTGGTGTGCCGCCTTGATCTGAACCTTTGCTCTGGGGTGGGGAGGGTTGCTCTGGGTTACGTCCTGAAAGCCAGACAGGGAGCACACCAGGGAGAGGACACTCAGGCCGTCTTTTCACACGGCTGCAAACAAGTATCAGCTGTTTCTGATCCATCGCTAAACGCACGCTTAAAGGTCCCCTATTACCCTGTTATATCACCAGACCGGTCAGTGCAGCATTACCCACAATCCCCTCTGTTTCAGCCCTGCTTCCAAAGTGCTGATTCTCTCCTCTGTAGAAGAGACGTTAGGAAGAGGGGACACATGTTGATGTAGAAGAGACGTTAGGAAGAGGGGACACATGTTGATGTAGAAGAGACGTTAGGAAGAGGGGACACATGTTGATGTAGAAGAGACGTTAGGAAGAGGGGACACATGTTGATGTAGAAGAGACACGGAGAAGAGGGGACACATGTTGATGTAGAAGAGACATGAAGAAGAGGGGACACATGTTGATGTAGAAGAGACATGGAGAAGAAGGGACACATGTTGATGTAGAAGAGACATGGAGAAGAGGGGACACATGTTGATGTAGAAGAGACACGGAGAAGAGGGGACACATGTTGATGTAGAGGAGACGTGAAGAAGAGGGGACACATGCTGATGTAGAAGAGACATGAAGAAGAGGGGACACATGTTGATGTAGAAGAGACATGAAGAAGAGGGGACACATGTCGATGTAGAAGAGACATGGAGAAGAGGGGACACATGTTGACGTAGAAGAGACATGAAGAAGAGGGGACACATGTCGATGTAGAAGAGACATGAAGAAGAGGGGACACATGTTGATGTAGAAGAGACATGAAGAAGAGGGGACACATGTTGATGTAGAAGAGACACGAAGAAGAGGGGACACATGTTGATGTAGAAGAGACATGAAGAAGAGGGGACACATGTTGATGTAGAAGAGACATGAAGAAGAGGGGACACATGTTGATGTAGAAGAGACATGAAGAAGAGGGGACACATGTCGATGTAGAAGAGACATGAAGAAGAGGGGACACATGTTGATGTGGAAGAGACATGAAGAAGAGGGGACACATGGTGATGTAGAAGAGACATGAAGAAGAGGGGACACATGTTGACGTAGAAGAGACATGAAGAAGAGGGGACACATGTTGATGTAGAAGAGACATGAAGAAGAGGGGACACATGTTGATGTAGAAGAGACATGAAGAAGAGGGGACACATGTTGATGTAGAAGAGACATGAACAAGAGGGGACACATGTTGATGTAGAAGAGACATGAGGAAGAGGGGACACATGTTGATGTAGAAGAGACATGAAGAAGAGGGGACACATGTTGATGTAGAAGAGACGTGAAGAAGAGGGGACACGTGTTGATGTAGAAGAGACATGAAGAAGAGGGGACACATGTTGATGTAGAAGAGACATGAAGAAGAGGGGACACATGTTGACGTAGAAGAGACATGAAGAAGAGGGGACACATGTCGATGTAGAAGAGACATGGAGAAGAGGGGACACATGTTGACGTAGAAGAGACATGAAGAAGAGGGGACACATGTCGATGTAGAAGAGACATGAAGAAGAGGGGACACATGTTGATGTAGAAGAGACATGAGGAAGAGGGGACACATGTTGATGTAGAAGAGACATGGAGAAGAGGGGACACATGTCGATGTAGAAGAGACATGGAGAAGAGGGGACACATGTTGATGTAGAAGAGACATGAGGAAGAGGGGACACATGTTGATGTAGAAGAGACATGGAGAAGAGGGGACACATGTCGATGTAGAAGAGACATGGAGAAGAGGGGACACATGTTGACGTAGATAGATAATAGGTGACCTTTAAAAGAACATCTCTAAACACAAGTTCCACCACAGCTCAGTGAAACTCAAAAACACGCACACGACATATTCAGTGGCGTTTCACGGACGTCCATCCGTCCACGTGACTCCACCTTCCCTGGTGTGCCGCCTTCTCTTAATCGTAATCTTTGCTTGGTGCGGGTGGGTAACTTCGGGGCGTTCCTGAGTTCGCTTTTCAGGGCAGAAATTGTTGCTTTTTGTCATCCGTGTTCGTGGCATGCTCGTGATCGTGGTCATGCAGGGGTGGTGTCTTCATTTCTCTTTCTCCACAGCTCTCCACAGCAGGTAAATCTGCGCGTGCTCGCTTTGTTTGTGTGCGATGTTGGAATGGCATGCTCGAGGCTGTTGGAAAACTTCTGGAAATGTATTATTTAGACGTTTTTAGACAACATGCATTTTGTACAGATGTAATTATCAGAGATGTGTAATGCTACTTCAGCTTCCCGTCATGCTCCACTGCAGCAGTGTTCTGCAGCCGTTTGAATGCTCAGCCCTGGGAAACTGTGCCGACTGCAACTCTGAGGGATTTACAGACCTGCCACAGAAACACTGTTCTCACTGTGGGGAGTAGCTCTCTCAATCCACAGCCTCATCAATCAAAAAGCCCCGCGGCGAGGTCTCACTGAAGGGAGGAGATACATGTAGGAAATGCAAAAACTTCACAAGTGTATAAAGCAGCTCCACGATGGCTTCAAAGCATTCAAAGATTTAATGTCGTATGCACATTAGAGCGGTGCAGTGATGATGTATTTTTGCAATTAGCATTGCCCAGGTTCCCTCAACAAAAAGCAAATTGGATTTTGGAATATTGCAGAAAATATTATCTTTGGAAAACAGACGTTTAGGATAATCTCCACATATTAACACCACTTTATGATTTCTGAAGTAAAAAGCTAACGTTAACTGTAAAGGAGCTACAGCACGGTCACATGACTTCACGTCACCACCGCTAAGCTAAAGGTGGCTAATGATGGGCTATAAAGGAACTACAGCACGGTCACATGACTTCACGTCACCACCGCTAAGCTAAAGGAGGCTAATGTTGGGCTATAAAGGAACTACAGCACGGTCACATGACTTCACGTCACCACCGCTAAGCTAAAGGCGGCTAATGTTGGGCTATAAAGGAACTACAGCACGGTCACATGACTTCACGTCACCACCGCTAAGCTAAAGGAGGCTAATGTTGGGCTATAAAGGAACTACAGCACGGTCACATGACTTCACGTCACCACCGCTAAGCTAAAGGCGGCTAATGTTGGGCTATAAAGGAACTACAGCACGGTCACATGACTTCACGTCACCACCGCTAAGCTAAAGGTGGCTAATGTTAGGCTATAAAGGAACTACAGCACGGTCACATGACTTCACGTCACCACCGCTAAGCTAAAGGAGGCTAATGTTGGGCTATAAAGGAGCTACAGCACGGTCACATGACTTCACGTCACCACCGCTAAGCTAAAGGTGGCTAATGTTAGGCTATAAAGGAACTACAGCACGGTCACATGACTTCACGTCTCCACCGCTAAGCTAAAGGTGGCTAATGTTGGGCTATAAAGGAGCTACAGCACGGTCACATGACTTCACGTCACCACCGCTAAGCTAAAGGCGGCTAATGTTGGGCTATAAAGGAACTACAGCACGGTCACCTGACTTCACGTCACCACCGCTAAGCTAAAGGTGGCTAATGTTGGGCTATAAAGGAACTACAGCACGGTCACATGACTTCACGTCACCACCGCTAAGCTAAAGGTGGCTAATGTTGGGCTATAAAGGAACTACAGCACGGTCACATGACTTCACGTCACCACCGCTAAGCTAAAGGTGGCTAATGTTGGGCTATAAAGGAACTACAGCACGGTCACATGACTTCACGTCACCACCGCTAAGCTAAAGGAGGCTAATGTTGGGCTATAAAGGAACTACAGCACGGTCACATGACTTCACGTCACCACCGCTAAGCTAAAGGTGGCTGTGATGACGTTAAGTCGTCTCATTTAGACACTTGTTAGCATCCGCTGTTTTAAATTCACCAGTGGGGTATTTACTGACGTATTTTATGTCGTAAAACAACACGTTAAAATCTCGTTAGCTTGTGTTAGCACTGACCATATTACTTGGTCGTTTTCCTGTGAATTCCTCTGCACGTGAATCCTGCAAAAGATCAGAGCAGCCACTGGTTTGCTTTGAGCAGGAACAGTCCCTGACAGTAGTCACCCTTTCCTCCCGCTTTACGGAGACTCCATCTTGTTTTCTTTAGTGGCATTACGATCTTCTGTCAGTCACTTTTCCGAAAAACCGGACAGGAAACACAACAAGGAGCATCACAGTTAATCAAGGCTGACATTTCACACGGCTCTGCAAACAAACATCAAACATATCAGCTGTTTCTGATCCATTGCTGACTGCTTTTATTTTCATAATGATGCTAATAACTTTTAAAAGGAGCAAAACGCACGCTTAACAAAATCTCTCTCCACAATTTCCACCACAGCACGGTGAAACTCTCACACACACACACACACACACACACACACACACACACACACACACACACACACACACACACACACACACACACACACAACCTATTTCCAATGGCTTTTCATGGACGTTTTATGCAAGTCAATCATGTTTTTTCCAGAGCAGCTTATTGCTCAGAAATCCTGTGAGCTTTGAATTGGCTGACGTTTAAAATGTAAAACCGGTCCAAATTATTTGGCTGTTCTCAAAACGCTGGCTGGTGCAGATATTTTGAGGATGGTAATTAATGCCAACGTTCAGTGCCAGTAATTATTGTTGAAGACGTATCACATGGCAAAGGAAAATAAACTATCAATTACCCAATTAGCTTTCCCTATGTGTTCGTCTTTGCTAGGGTAGAAATATCAACATGTTTCATTTACATATATATACTTACAATCTAATTTGTTTAATTGTTTCCTGCAATTCCCAATCTGTAGATAATTTAAAGCAAACCCATTTCTATTAGCGAACCATAGTTTTCAATTCAAGGCTTTATTGTCATGTGCACAGTAGCTACAGTTTAGATACGGCTCCTAAACCAATACAAATAGTGAAAGAAATAACAGAAAATAAATAAAATAGTGCAAGAGATTATCGTCACAGATAATCCGGATTTTTATTATTTCACTTTGATCGTTTTTCAAGCGTTAAACTTAACAAACGTTGGTGTTTAATTAAACAGACAATGGCGTTTAAGTAAAAGGAAACTGGATGCCTGCACTCCATTTTTAGCCTAATCTATGATAGAAGTTAGTGAATGGATCATCCTCTGGGGACCATGCACGTCCATTTAATACTTAATAATGGAGGATATATATATTTTATTAAGGGTAAATATTAGAGAATAACCTGGAAAAAAGTTTGCAATGTCATTGTTGAAGTTATTTGTAAAGCAAAAACACATTATAAATAGTTTGTATTTCCTAATCTTCTGTATGATTTAATCAGATATAGCCTATAGCATAAGCTAATGCTAACATTACAACTCTGAGTTGAATGGAAAACTAATCTTGTTGGTTGGAACAAAAATAACCAAGTTAAGGGTTTTAAAATGTGTGTTTGATGGATATTACATGCACACAAACGTAATTCATACCATTTTAGATGTGAACTATGTCAACTAACATCTGATATTTATTTAAAAAACAGGAAGTATTGACCCTTTATATCAGGTTAAGCTAATCAACTTGTATATAGTCAAAGTCAACTTTATTGTCGATGTTTCAGAGATCGAAAAACTGTTTCCCACAATCCCGAAGACAAAAACAAATATATATAAATGTGTATGCAAATATACACAATCAAAAGACACATTTATACATATGTACACATTAAGACCTAAATTAAAGCACAACAATCAATATATACAAAATAACACTGCAGCCAGAGGAGAGAGATGTGTGTTGAGTGTGTGTTCTGTTCTTGGGATGTATTCATTTAAAGCATTTCTGCATTGTCCACCCTTGTCCCTCTCCTACTGCTACTCCTCCCTTTTAACCCCCCCCTTACCCCTTCTCCCCCCTTTCCCTCCCTAAAATTGGACGGCATACTCACCCCCTCTCACCAAATATGTTTTATCGTTTTCAAGAAGCGCAGTTAACCTGGCAGTGTTAAAACTCAATGAGCAAGGCCTGTTGGACAAATTGAAAAACAAGTGGTGGTACGACAAAGGAGAGTGTGGCAGCGGAGGCGGTGGCGAGAAGGTTAGCTTTGGTTAGCTACGTAGCTTTGCCCATATGACCTGATGTGGGGAAAAGAGAAATGTGTTTTTGTTGCT
Source organism: Pseudochaenichthys georgianus (assembly GCF_902827115.2). NCBI lineage: Eukaryota > Metazoa > Chordata > Actinopteri > Perciformes > Channichthyidae > Pseudochaenichthys > Pseudochaenichthys georgianus. Next base: position 15,468 of record NW_027262822.1, on the reverse strand, counting down.
AACAGGAGCATCTGCCGGGACGACCCCCCCCCCCCCCCCCCCCAGTTACTTATTAAAGGCTAGAAAAGTTTTTAAAATGGGAGGAGAGCGAGTACTGTCGAAGCAAAAATATTTGCGATATGTTACAATATGATACGATACGGTATAAAACGATATGATACAATACAATATGTTCCGGTACGATTCAATAGGATACGATAAAATACGGTACGATAAAATACGGGTACGATAAAATACGGTACGATACACTACGATACAATACACTGCGATACACTACGATTAGTACGATACAATACGATACACTACGATACAATACGATACAATACGATACACTACGATACAATACGATACACTACGATACAATACGATACACTACGATACAATACGATACACTACGATACAATACAATAATACTTAATTGTTGGATTAAGTCTGAGATTCCTCTTGCGTCACAGCAGCTCTATTTGCAACATTGAAAACGACAAATATTAAGAAAACAAATAAGGAAACAGACATTAAAGGTACGATTAAAATCGCTGAAGACGATATGTTCAATATTATTTACTGCATGACATTTGATCTGGCATTAAACTGAGTATTTAGTTTAAGGATTGACTTCAGTCTAACTCAAATTGTGGGACCCTGTATCTCAGATGAATTCTTAGAGGTTCTGAAAGGGTTGAGCTACAATCTTTGAGCCGATGTCGAAGTGACATTTTGAAAAAAAGTAACATTTTGAAAAGAAAAGTCAAATTCCGAGAAAAAAGTCTAATTTGAGATGCATTGTGGGACATGTAGTTTATGGGCAATGTGCCTCTGTAAAGCGGCATGTAACCGTATAATAAACATATTATATTCTTTGCAAGCTCTTGTGGGGCCGCATGAAATGAAGTTGCGGGCCGGATTTGGCCCCCGGGCCTTGAGTTTGACACCCCTGCTTTAGAGCGATGGACAAACACTTGTACTGTAAACCTCTCAAAATCACACATGTAAAACAAAAATGTATTGATATGTTGGCCCTAAAGACTTAAGACCGGTCCTTTTGTTTAAAATAGACATGTCATAAGTAAGTAAAATAAGTAAGTAAAATGTATGTAAGTCGCTTTTTACCCAGACAGTCACAAAGTGCTTGACAAAGCATCCATACGAATCATAAAAGATTAAATGACCACACAAGCCACGTATTAAGAAGTGCTAAAAGTAAAAACACAATAAAAACACAATAAAAACATAGAATAAAAGCACACAAGTTACCCGAACAGGAATATCTTTAGATTAAAAGAGGATCAGGGGATAATATGAAAGTAGCCTCATATTTGGGGTTCAGACGTACTTCTAAGCGTAAAGTACATTTCCCACGCTAATAGTTTTGTGTTGACGGTACTAGCCTCTGTTTTTGTAAGTAAAAGGTCCCGGCAGTATGTGCCCGTTACAGAAAAGCGATGCAGCCGGGGGCCCCATGTTTATATGTCTGTTAGCTCCGCCCCCTTTAAAATCCTCCAATTAAACCCCCAATGAAAGAGCAAAGAGACATGTATCGTGAGTGGGGCCCCTCCCGGCTGCGTCCCTTTTTAAAGAGTACTGAGCTGCTCTCTGTTGGGCTTCTTCTGATTGAATAACATAAAATAACATGTCCTATGATGTTATTTATGTTATTTCCCCCACCCTACCCCCACCCCGTGATTTGAAGAACGCCTGTAAACCTTGCCGTATTGAAACTGAGCGAAGCAGGAGTCTTAGACAAACTGAAAAACAAATGGTGGTACGATAAAGGGGAGTGTGGACCCAAGGACTCGGGAAGTAAGGTCAGCCTCCCCTCCTCACTCCACGCACACGCTCTGTAACGCTGCCATGTTATCACGGCATGTACTGAACATCACAGTGATATATCAACGCGCATTTACTCAAGTGCTGTACTTAAATACAAGTTTAAAGACAAGTATTTCCACTTAATGGTACTTCATACTTCTACTCCACTACATTTAAAAGGAAAATAATGTATATTTTAGGCCACTACGTTTATTTTAAAGCCGTTTAGATGCATTTAAACATGATAACTTATATAAAGGGGTATTCGGGGTACGAAAAAAGACAACAGACATTAAAAAAAATTGATTACGAGATTACTAGGAGGATTAAAATGTTACAATGCATTTTAAAATAGAGATGAATATATTATATGTGGATGAACTGCCTACTTTCATTTAGGCTACTTGCATTTGATATTCAGGTACTCCAAAATGGTACTTTCTACTTCTACTCCATTACATTTAAAAGGGAAATAATGTATATTTTACACCACTACGTTTATTTTAAAGCTGTTCTGATGCATTTAAAACGTGATATTCAGGATATATATATCAGTCTTCCCCAACAGTGACGTGGACAAATCAGATGTTCTGTTTCATTTAGGCTACTTGCACTTGATATCGAGGTACTCCCAAAGTAACAGGAAGTAATCAAACATTACTTTTATATTGTAGTGCCTAGATTAGGTCGCTGTGTACATTTGGTTACAGGTATCTACGGTGGCCCATAGGTCACAAACATGTCCATTAGAAGAGATGCGCTGCAGATTACAAAACAATGAACGTATATAAATACACCGTTGCAGCTGTCGGCCACCGTAACAGATCACATTTGAGACGTACCGCTCCCAACCTCGTTGATTAACATAATGCATCTCTCAAGGTCAAACCGGTGGAATAACTGTTGGAGGTCAAATCACCCAAAAAGTCAAAAAAGAGAGTCCTGGATAACTTGTCAATAAAATACACCACATATGGAGACCAATATTCCTTCAGATTGAGTACTTTTGATCCTTGTCGTATATTTGTAGGACAATGTAGGACTTGTACTTGTAGTGGAGTATTTGGACATGAATGTATTTGTACTTTAACTTCAGTGAAGTCTTGAGTAGCACGAACACAAGATGTCGACGCACTGGAGCATGGAGATTTAAAAAAAAAGCTGCATGTCCTCTTATCAGTGTAGGACACACACACACACACTCACACACACACTCACACACCTGCAAATGAGACTTTAAAAGCATGACAGGCAGTGTGTGTGGGAGGAGATAAGGAGTCAGAGCTGCATACATTTGAATAAAAACAAGGGTGAGGAGGTGAGAGTGAAAGCCGCAGACAAATTAATTCACCTCGAGTATTGTCAGCCATGCAGGACATTTTAAATGCTTTTAAAAAACACTCTTCCTGTTGCTTTAGATTATACACAGAGCATGCTGTCAGCAGTGTTTTTTAGATTAGATTAGATCATTAGATTCATCCCAAATTCAGGAAAAAACTGCAGAAATGTAACTGGTATTACACAAAGGTAAACACATATTAAAATAGAATATAAGCTATAAACAGTAAATAGATGCATATCAACAGTAGAAAATACATATATCAATATACGCAATATCACAAAATACTGAATAAGTAGACAAATCTACTACAAGAACAGACAATAGACATATGATAGTATATAAATATAAATATATCAATATCAATATATGAATATCTAATATATACTTAAGTGAGTATCTCTACAGAAAGAAAAGTGCTTAAAGGCCCTTTACAGCTAAGAGTGTGCGAAAAACACGATGAAATATTTGATGAACAATATATTATTTGGTGGAGAATTTGTTATGTTTTTGAACCTGTCTTTAAGTACATTTAAAATTAAAATAAATACACGTCTTTTAAATGAATAAATTCATATGTTTTTGCTAAAAAATACATAACTTGAGTTAGTGTGTGCGTGTGTGTGTGTGTGTGTGTGTGTGTGTGTGTGTGTGTGTGTGTGTGTGTGTGTGTGTGTGTGTGTGTGTGTGTGTGTGTGTGTGTGTGTGTGTGTGTGTGTGTGTGTGTGTGTGTGTGTGTGTGTGTGTGTGTGTGTGTGTGTGTGTGTGTGTGTGTGTGTGTGTGTGTGTGTGTGTGTGTGTGTGTGTGTGTGTGTGTGTGTGTGTGTTGAAAGTCAGATGCACAGTGTAGTTATACAATGAAAGACTATTGATGCTACAGTGAAATTAATTACTGCTTATCGTAACAACAGATAAACGTGTGTGTGTGTGTGTGTGTGTGTGTGTGTGTGTGTGTGTGTGTGTGTGTGTGTGTGTGTGTGTGTGTGTGTGTGTGTGTGTGTGTGTGTGCGTGATGAGTTATTTTCCACACACTCTTGTACACATGTGAAGTATCGATGCTAATGCTACCACTAACGTCCCTCTCTCTTCATCCAGGACAAGTCGTCCCAGGCTCTCAGTCTGAGCAATGTGGCGGGGGTCTTCTACATCCTGGTGGGGGGTCTGGGCCTCGCCATGCTGGTGGCGCTCATCGAGTTCTGCTACAAGTCCCGCAACGAGGCCAAGAGAATGAAGGTGGAGACCCAAACCCCCCTTTTTAACCCCCCAGAGTACCAAGAGTCCCCAGCCCCAAAACCCCTATTGTAACCCCTCCGAGCCCCCAGAGTCCAAGATCCAGCCCCAAAAACCCTTTTTAACCCCCCAGAGTCCCAATCCCAGCCCCAAAACCCCCATTTTAACCTCCAATTGTCCCCAGAGTCCCGGAGCCAGCCCCAGAAACCCCTTTATAACTCCCCAGAGTATCAAAAGTCCCAATCCCAGCCCCAAAACCCCCATTTTAACCCCCCTGAGCCCCAAAAAAACCTTTGTAACCCCCCAGAGTACCAATCCCAGCCCCAAAACCCACATTTTAACCCCCCTGACCCCCCTTTAGGTGGGGCTTTAGTAATGGATAAACCACACAGGGAACATTTGGAGAAATGACCCCTTACATTTTGACTTCTGGTGATGTTAGAGAAGACTCCCTCCATACTCTTCAGTGTGGCTAGCTATGAATCTTCCAACACTTCCAAACACCTTGACCTGGACATAGTTTCTACAGTAAACTGTGCAACAGTACAGTAGGCCCACACAAACTGCAGGACACCGGGTCTTTGGGAACACTCAAATTATTTAATTCCCATTTAAAATCAGGAGACTAAATACGAACATTACATGCAGACACAGCCGTGGTTCAGAAACACAGACATATTAGAAAACAGACCATTAAGGCAAAACATCTAGTTTGATGGATGCTGTCAAAACTCAACTACAATAATATGGGTGTGTGTGTGTGTGTGTGTGTGTGTGTGTGTGTGTGTGTGTGTGTGTGTGTGTGTGTGTGTGTGTGTGTGTGTGTGTGTGTGTGTGTGTGTGTGTGTGTGTGTGTGTGTGTGTGTGTGTGTGTGTGTGTGTGTGTGTGTGTGTGTGTGTGTGTGTGTGTGTGTGTGTGTGTGTGTGTGTGTGTGTGTGTGTGTGTTTATTTATCACGGGCACATGGTATCTGTCCCCGGCAGTTTGAAGAGCAAGCATGGGAAACAAAAGACAGCGTTTACCTGTTTGCATCCAGCTAGTCCCACACACAGTTACAATCACACTCCCTGTAATTAACATCATTAATAGATAGTTAGCGTCTCCCCATCATTGGCTGCGGCCCACTGATGTTAACGATCGTAACTGAAAGGCTGCCTGCCAAACGTAAACATTCAGCCACGTGACTCGCAAACTCTCGCGAGAGTTTTACACAAGACGAGTCCTTTCTAGCCATAACCAACTCACAGATTGCATCGGGCGCTGAAACTGCCGCCCTTTGAGCATCAGATCTGACGACGCTGATTGGCTGAAAGGATGTTTCGGCGGCGTAGTTTACAGATAGCAACAGGCAGCCATGTGTTGGCTGCTGCCGCTCTGGCTGAGGGCTCATTTCTTAGCGCCCAGACGAGAGAGGGTAATGATAACCTATCAGTAACTTTAGACATCGTAACACAATTTTAAACAAGATTTTATTTTAGATTATACATTTTACTGATACCAACTATATAATATTTACCTTGTTCATTAAAAATAAAAAATAAATATTTTTTTTAAATATATTTCTAATTTTTATTTAAATTTGTAATGACAATCAAACATGTGGGAAGAGGGGGGGGCGGCGCCCCTAGCGCCCCTAGGGACCGGCCGCCACTGATGTTCAGTGTCTATTCTTTGTATATTTACTGCAGTTTTTCATGTATACCAGTACTCTGATACAATATGTACAGTTTGAAAGGGTGTTAAATGAAATGTGGTGATGATTAATGGTTTTTGTGTTAATGTAATAGCAGTTTAAACAGGACCGGTCAAATTTGACCGTGAACACCAAAGTAAGGGGGGGAAACGAACACAATAGGAGGGTTAACCCCCTTAAAGTCCCCAGAGTCCATATACCAGCACCGAAGCCCCCGTTTTAACCCCCAAAAGTCCAAAGAGTCCCAAAACCAGCCCCAAAATCCCCATTATAACCCCCTAAAGCCCCCAGAGTCCCAATCCCAGCCCCAAAAGCCCCTTTTTAACCCCCCAGAGTACCAATCCCAGCCCCAAAACCCCCTTTTAACCCCCAGAGTCCCAGAACCAGCATCCAGGACGTAGCCCAGTTTAGCGATGGTTTTAACGACGGGGAAGCTGATTAAATGTAGACGGTTGAACGTAAAGTCTGCCTATAAGCCCCTCCCTCTTATCTGTAAGTGAAACCTCTCCTTCCTTTGCTCGGTGACTGTGGTGAAAACGTGGCTCAAAATGGCTTCCCACCTCCTTGTCTGATCTGCTTTTGTGGTCATGTGAAGTCCTGGTCCTCCCAATGTGACAGGAAGCGCTGAGTCATCCTCAGACATGACGCTGGTTCTCATTTATCAAGCTAGCGTCACACATCTCCGGGCAAAAAACGATTCCTCATCATCCTGACCTCAGAGCGGAGCTAATTATCATTTCAGTCACTTAAAGTAGTCAAAAATACACGATAAATGCAATATTTGAGCATCAAATCTGCTATTTATGAGTTAATTAGGTCAACATGGGAGTTTTTAGCGTACATTTCTTACTGTATTACAGGTTTTACTGCACCTATAGTGTACTAATAGCAGAAAGGCATGTTAAATGAGGACCAATGTCTTATTCACACGTCTACACCTTTCATCAACATGCAGCTCATCTGTCCCTGTCTGTACTTTGTTTTTCACATAGAAAACTAGCAGTGGAGTATTTTCCACACTGTAGTATTACTGAAGTTTAACATCTAGGTACTTCTTACACCTCTTATTGATTACTGTTAAATGTTAAAAATAACTGAAATGATGGTCAGAGCTTCAGTTAATAACAGCTACCATCAGAAGAACAACTCTTACGTTTGTGGGGCTGTTGGAGGGTAAGGGTCCCGAAAACTCTTAGTTATGTTGGGCAGGGTTTCCGCTAGGATTTTTTCTCGCCGGTCAAATGTCCGGGCAGAATTTATTTTACCGGACTAATTTGAAACTTACCGGTCATATTTCAATAATAATAATAGTTGTGTAGCAGAGTTTCCGTTAGCAGGTAATTACCAGACTATGAGCAGATATGCTTCAGTTTAAAACTCAGTTCACGGGCTCGTTTTTATATTGCTTCAGTTTATAATCGTAACAGATCGAAAAATTCAGATTCATTTTTCAATAAATGATTCCACAAAAACAAACAACATAATTATTACATTCAAACAAACTACTTGTAGTAGATAACGTACATTATTCAGAAGTTTACATCAACTTTGAATAATACCACGGGAGAAACGGACCCTCTCCCTCCCTCTCTCTCTCCTGACAGCCCGTCAGTTTCTCAAGCAGCTCCTGCAGCTCGCTAAACAGAGGCGGGGCTTCAGGTGATCATGCAGAGCTGCGTGTCTCGGTCAGACTCAGCAGCTGATCTGATCTCTCTCTCGTCCGGTTACACTTCACTCGCGTTTATGTCCATATCGATCAGATCCAGCTCTCCTGATCGGCCTTTATAGAGAGCACCGATCAAACTATTAAGAGTGAATATCGGCCGATAATGACCGGCGGCCGATCGATCGGAGCCTCCCTAATTATTACCAGACATTTTGACCGTCAGGTTTTGAATTTACCGGTTTTTTATCAATTTTACCAGCTAAAAACCGGTAATTACCGGCTAACGGAAACCCTGATGTTGGGATGTTTTTAACGGACGATTAAGCCTTGATTTGAATCCAAACATGTATGGAAGAAATTATTATTACTATCTATCTATTCCGATATTCCAAAGATCGTGTTTACCCATCATGCCCTGCTGCCTTTCTTCTGGTTTTCCCTTGTAAAAAAAACATGTTGCGTCAATCCCAACTCCAATGACTTTAAAATAAAGAGAGGAATCCCTGGAGCTCGGCTATCGATGCGGAGCTTCTGCTTCTTGTCTCCGGATATATTTCTCCCAGGTCTTCGTCCACCAGACTCTTTTTTTCGGTGTGTTTCTGTCCCCCATCAGCTCTTCAAACCCTTCATGTTGCTGAGTCAGCTTCCCTGTCTATCACTATCACTGTGTAATGAGGGCTGGTTTCATTCTGTCCCGAATGGCTCTGAAACGTCTGTCCTGCTACACTTCTGTCTTTATATTCAAGTGTTGGTTTGAACAGATAATGCTGAAGCAGACTGGAGTTCTAGTTCTTACGTTTCTTGGAGACAGAAGTCATGAAAGGTGTTGAAACGGGCTAAATCTCATAATTAAAACGCAAGCAGATACACGATCAAAGAGGTAAACAAGCAAATAGTTTATACAGCCTACATTATCTAAAGCAGGGGTGTCCAAACTATCATTCTAAAAGTATAACGGAAGATGGCCCACACCTGAAACATGTGCTTGTTTTATGTTTGACTTCCTAAATATAGATGTAAACAGATAATACACAGTATTATTCATGCGACCAATTTTCAAATAAATTCAAGTTTAAAACATTTTCTAAGAAATCTAAGTTGATACAAAAAAGCCCAATTACTTATTTTCATAACAAACTTTAAATACACCCTTCAATTTTCCCCTTTACGCTTTACGAATGATATTCAAATAATCCAACAGTACAAATATCAAGTGTTTACCCTTCATGCCGCCTCCCATGCGTCAATCCCACCTCCACCTGTCTCCAATAAATACCTAACCAACCATTGCCAACACTTCCTTCAAAAGAAGGTTCGAAAACGTACAAAATGACTCGAAAGAAAGATACTATTAAACAATTAAAATCAATAAATAGCGCGAGTAAAGCTTCATATGATCTCGAACCCGTCCTACGACTCCAATCTGCTTCGTATCAAACGTGTCTTATTTCCTCGGCGCTGTTCACTAACACCTCTCTTTACGTCTCTTTTCCTCAGCTGACCTTCACAGAGGCCATGAGGAATAAAGCGCGTCTGTCCATCACAGGAAGTGTCGGGGAGAACGGACGGGTGTTAACGCCCGACTGTCCGAAAGCGGTCCACGCGGGACCTCCGATCCGCCAGAGCTCCGGCCTCGCCCTCGTCTCCTCCGAACTGCCGTGAAAACCAAAAACCTCTCAAGTGCCTTAAATCCTGAAACCAGAAAAAAAAAAAAAACAATAATCACACCGCCAACGAAAACTACCAGAAACTTCTTCACCACCAAGAGAACCGGAAACGAGGGCGAGGCGGATCCGGGAAGTTGAAAAACGAACGATGATTTTTTTTCGCGGAAACCTACGGAAACCAGAAAAAACAATCTCGATTTTCTTTTTTTTCTTTTTTGTTTTCGGGGATGTTTGAATCCAATGGGAATCCAATGGGAATAGGGAACCCAATGGGAATCCAATGGGAACCCAATGAGAATCCAATGGGAATCCAATGAGAATCCAATGAGAATCCAATGGGAACCCAATGAGAATCCAATGGGAATCCAATGAGAATCCAATGGGAATCCAATGGAAATCGGGAATCCTATGGGAACCCAATGAGAATCCAATGGGAATAGGGAATCCAATGGGAATTCAATGGGAACCCAATGGGAATCCAATGGGAATCCAATGGGAATCCAATGGGAATCCAATGGGAACCCAATGGGAATCCAATGGGAATCGGGAATCCAATGAGAATCCAATGGGAACCCAATGGGAACCCAATGGGAATCGGGAATCCAATGGGAACCCAATGGGAATCGGGAATCCAATGGGAACCCAATGGGAATTCAATGGGAACCCAATGGGAATCCAATGGGAATCGGGAATCCAATGAGAATGCAATGGGAACCCAATGGGAATCCAATGGGAATCCAATGGGAATTCAATGGGAACCCAATGGGAACCCAATGGAGCCATTCCCTGGTGAAGAGGAGCAGACGAGGAGGAATAATATCATGAAATATGATAAAGACCAGAAAACTGTAAACTTGAAACATCTTTTTTTGGGATTGCTGTGAATCGGGAATATAAAAAAAAAAAAACTGAACTTACAATCAAGATTGTTTTCAAAAGTGAAATTGCTCCACGGACTCGAGCAGAACTAGATATCAACACCGGGAGGACAGTAGCCCCGGTGAGGAGAAGAAGAAACACATTTGTACTCATAACACAAATCTAATGAAATTGAATATATGAGCAAACATAGGAGAAACTGTGAAGATAAGTAAATATGTATATTCAGTGAAAAAAATACTTTAGCTGTACATAGAGACGACTGTGTAACATGCTTGCTTTTTAAACAGATGTACATAGCAGTAGTGGACAGACGGACAGTTGTTTTTTTGTAAAATCATCTTTAAATAAGATTTTATTCATCGCAATAATGAAAAACATGACGGAGGAGTTAAAGTGTTGTGTTATTGTATTCTCTAAATGTGAAAAGGGGGTATCGACTGCCCAGATACTCTGATACCCAGATTCATTAATATATTCAACGATGAATGTTAAAGTAGCTCCACCCCCAACCCTTAAAAACAGAACACCCCCTCACTGTGTAGACCCAGAGAGACGCTTATGAGTATTTATAAACTTTCTGCCGTCAGAATATAACTATTTTACTCATTCTTTAATCTATTTTTTTTACCGAGGAACTAAATTGTCTGTCTCCTGGTTTTAAATGTCCAATATGGGTGTATATCTTCATAGATGTGTGTGTGTGAGAGGCGAGAACCATGAAGGGAAGATAATCAAAAAAAGGCCCATTCGTTTCTCAATGTTATTTCAAGTGTCCAGAGAAAGCTACTGGTTGGTTGATGATAATAAAGTCATTCCTTTATTGAAACATTGTGGATTTTGGGAAGCTGGACACACCGTAGCAGACCGTCCAAGTGTCCTCATCTCTTTTTACTTTTGGGACAATCTGCAATAGGATACAAGAAGCCACGTCAGCAGCAGCCGGCGACGAACACGACGTCGTTTCTAAATATGTTCCGTCTGGATCCCAAAAGGCAGGAGGAAACTGATGGAGATATTTCAGGTCACGCCTTTGTTTGTCCTGCCACCCGTCTGTTGAGAGCTGATGAGTAATATGGCGTCTTCTTTTTGGGTTTTAATTGTACATCTTTATTTTGATCTTTTTTAAGTAAAAAAAACAAATTTCAAAACTGCGTGTTGGTGTCGTCATTTAATGGAAGTCAAGAGGCTGATTGATATGGAACTTTGCATTTTGCCGTTTCTTCTCTAAATGTTTTCAGCACACGACACAATATACTACGTTGAATGAATAGTGCAGCATTGCCTTACCTCTTGAGCAGTGCTTCCGAACAATTATTTATGATGTTCTTAAAATCCATCTCACGAAGAATGTCATGCTCAATTGACATCAGTGTTAGGTTTCCTTTCCCGAGCGCCGCTCTCAAACTTTTTCTTCTCCGACATTTTCTCCTAAACAACCTTCATCTGTCACTCAATCACTCGCAATTTGAATAAATCACAAGTGAAACATATTCTCATTCTGATTGGCTGTTGAGTGGTGCCCACGGACTGTTACTGAGTCATCTCTGGAATCCATCGATCCGATTGATTAGCGGAGCAAATGATCAAAATAGTACGGAGGGAAGATATTTGCGTTTGGATTACTGGTCTGGGGGAAGCTCGCGAGTGTGTGTATGTTTGTGTTTGTTTCCCGGGGAAAACCCTCACGAGAAACACCGGCTGTCGTTATGCCTGCTGTGACGTCAAGTTACTCCGTTCTCCGCTTGTAATTATGCCGAAGCTTCAAAGTTGTATTTATCATCTGAATTTGCCGAAACAAGTTTAATATTCTGAAAGCCAAGACTTTGTTTATTTGAAACCAGATGAAAACAAACTGTAACGGACCCTGCCGTGTTATCTATGATTACTATATGCTTTACATTCATAATTTCAGCGGAGGGAGGGAGCGGCGCTGCGGAACAGCAGAGTGGCGAGGGAGAGCTGTCTTCTTCCCTTTACAAGCTTCAAAAATGTATTTATCGTGTGATTTTGGAAATAAAAGTTTCATATTCTGAAAGCCAAGACTTTATTTAAATTTAAAATAAAACACCCGAAAAAAGAAAAAAAAAAATATTTATTTTTTTCTTTAATTGGCTCCCGATAGGCCCGCGATCTCTGTAGGCCCCTGAGCTTCAGCCCAGGTCAGCCCGTGCATTAAGGCGGCCCTGGTTTCAGCATGCTATACTAGGAGTTTTAAAAAAACTTCACAGCCTACTACAGAATTACTTAAGTTTTGGACAAACATTTTTAGAAATATAATTTATTTTTCTAAATGACATACCCTGACTTTTTTTTAGATTCTTTCACAGTATAGTATGTCTAAAGAAATTACAAAAAGTCACAGTATAAAACCACCGTAGGAATCTTTCTGCTGCTGCTAGCAAACACTGCCATCTAGTGGATTAAAAACCAAACAACTCAACTCAAATAACATTTTAATAAACTATGACTTTTACACGTTTTACTTACTTTACTGACACTTTTTAATTTACTATAATTGGACTGTTACTTTTTGACTTACTATACCGTGACTTTCACACGTGCGACTTGAGCATTCCCCTCCACACACACACACACGTTCCTGCTAATAAGCCATTACCTAACTATCTGATATTAGCAAAAGCCTCTTCGACTTTTTATTTAACTTTTTTCTAAATACTTTACCGTGACTTTCTTCAAAAGCCTCACGCATCAATGCTTCTGCTAGCAAACACTGCCACCTAGTGGATGAAAACCAAACCACACCCCGAAGAGAAAACCTCACAACCCGGTAACATTTCTACACGTTTCGACCAACTATACTATGACTTTTGGACTTACTAAACTAAGACTTTTACACTTTTTACACGTAGGCTACTATACTAAGACTTACTATATTACCACTATACACTTTTTTGACTTACTAAACTAAGACTTTTGCACTTACTATAATGGCTTACTTTTTTAAATCAAAATACTATACCAAGGTACAAAGCCACTGCATTAAATCTCGACCAGAAGCAGTACTCCTTCAAACACTGCCACCTAGTGGATGAAAACCAAACCACACACAGAAGAGAAAACCTCGGTAACATTTTACATTTTGAAGTTTAATGTTATTTCCATGCTGTGTTTCGAATACAGATGGTACTTGTGGCTCCGGTGAGAATATCCAGTAGTACAAATCAGATTCACGTTACACATACCGAACAGAAGGAAGAGATGAGGAGGAGGAAGAGGAGGGACGAAGAGTCGGGGAGGGGGGGGGATGAAGTACAGCAGGCCTCTTATTTCCCAAACTTTTTTTTTTTTTAAACAATAGGGTGCCGATGCAAAACGACATTTACATTACAATCAAGAGTGTTGAGCATTCCCCTCCCCCCCACACACACACGTTCCTGCCAATAAGCCAATGCCTAACTATCTGATATTAGCAAAAGCCTCGCAGCAGAACACTTGGACGAGAACAGAGGTCAGAAGATGTTGTTCAACCGGAAAAAGGGGGACATTATGTTCGTTATTAAAAAAATAAGAAGTATTGATATGTTGAAGGAGCAGGTACGTAAAGAGGGCACTTAGTTCTCCCTCAAAGCTTTAACACATCCCTTTAAATGTTTTCCCACCACCGACACTTTATTTCCAAACCGCAATTGGACAGTATATTGTTCATAAACACACAAAAAAAACAAAACAAGCTTAACCGCAAAGTCTTTAAATAACTCGTTACGGATACAGGCGAGCGTACTTGGCAACAGATGATAACGGCAAAGGAAAAAGAAAAACAGTAAAAGAGGACTTAAAGGGTACAGGCTTGCAAATATGAGTCGTCGAAAACAAGGTAAAACTCCCGGGTGAAGTGGAAATAAAGGGGGGGGGGGGGGGTTCAGACATGACATGCATATGGGGAGAAAGGGAGGGGGGGCTTGTTTCTTGTTGTCCCGTCTCACTGAGTCTCTTCCTCTGGGTTTTGCGTTGCTTCTGTGCTCGCTTCCTCACCTGAGAGACAACGACAGAAACACACATTATTGACCGGGTAAGAGTAGCACGACGTTGAGGCGAAGATACTGCGTTGAAGTAAGAATCCTACATTTAAGTAAAAGTACAGAATATACATTTTAATAAGTCATTCTGCAGTAAAAAGTCTGTGATATCTTTAGATGCTATTGCACTGAGGAGCATTTTGTTTCTTGTGGATAAACGACTTATTATAATTTGTTGGAGGAATCTACTTTTTTTTTGTACCTTAAACATTTTGACCACTAGTTTATTTTCTGGTTAAAAGATGAAGATGTTTAAAAAATGCTCACAGGGTTATTTCCAACATTATTCATTCAGCTCTTTTGTTTAAAAGTAAATACGACAGTTTGAAGTTAATCGCTCTGAAACGATCCTGAAGCAGACATCCCAGTGTGAACATGCGGTTAGCGGTTAGCTTCGAGGCTCGGCTGTGATTCGGGGGTGAAAAGTGAACCTGTAGTTTCTAATAAAGGTTTCCATAGAGACGGCGCAGCCATCCGTGTGATTAGAGGGAAGAGGCGCGAAGAACAAAAAGCCCCGAGAACCCGTTGTGATTAAAATAGAAAAGAGCGACTCGTTAGCGCCGCGGCTAACAGACGTGAGACACAGACACACACACACACACACACACACACACACACACACACACACACACACACACACACACACACACACACACACACACACACACACACACACACACACACACACACACACAATGTTCAGGTGTATATCAGTATGTAGTGTCTCTACTTTAAAGAGTCCTCTCCTGCTGATGTTCAGGTGTATATCAGTATGTAGTGTCTCTACTTTAAAGAGTCCTCTCCTGCTGATGTTCAGGTGTATATCAGTATGTAGTGTCTCTACTTTAAAGAGTCCTCTCCTGCTGATGTTCAGGTGTATATCAGTATGTAGTGTCTCTACTTTAAAGAGTCCTCTCCTGCTGATGTTCAGGTGTGTATCAGTATGTAGTGTCTCTACTTTAAAGAGTCCTCTCCTGCTGATATTCAGGTGTATATCAGCATGTAGTGTCTCTACTTTAAAGAGTCCTCTCCTGCTGATGTTCAGGTGTATATCAGTATGTAGTGTCTCTACTTTAAAGAGTCCTCTCCTGCTGATGTTCAGGTGTATATCAGCATGTAGTGTCTCTACTTTAAAGAGTCCTCTC
>NW_027262821.1:0-22300 GCF_902827115.2 Pseudochaenichthys georgianus | reverse complement strand
TGTACGTACAAGTGGGAGGAAGAGGAGCTCTTTCTGTTTCATGAAGGCATCATCACAATCAGTCAGGTTCATGTTGAGGAGTGTGTGCTCAGTCTTTCACACAACGTATGGAAACACCTGTGAGAAGAAGAAGTGAACAGAATATAAACAGAAGCCCAGCTCAGCCCAGGCATGCTATTTTTAAACAGATATATTTTCCCATGTTTACTCAAAGATCATATCTACCAGTGTTTCTCTGGTCGTTGCTGTTCCACTTAGATCCAACCATAGCAGTAGGATAACATCTGTGCAGGTTTCCTTATAGAGGCGGAAGGTGGAGGTTTGACCCCAGACCTCCATCTTCAGGTGGAGGAGGTGTCTTCAGGCGGCTGGCAAAGGTTACAGGTGGAGGTTTGGATGGCAGTAGTGTACGAGAGGTGTAGGTGCTGGTTCAGGTTGCTGACAGAGGCTGTGGGTGGAGGTTCAGCCGCAGTTGGCTTCAAGAGGTGTAGACGCAGGTGCACTGGCAGAAGCTGTAGTTGGGGCTTTAGCCGTCAGCTGTCTGTCAGAATCTATGGAGGCCGTGGCTGCAGGAGAAACTGCTGGTGGTTGCTGAGATGGGGTGGGGCTCTCTTAGTTCTGGCGATGAGCAGGAGGGGTGGTGAAGGTGGAGGATGTGGAGGAGGAGGAAGCATCTCTGGAACAGAGCTGTTGTAAAAGGAGTTGTCCTCAGGGCCCTGAAGCAGCTCCTGGTAGATCTGGAAGTGTAAGGTGTTGCATTCAAATATAATTCATCACCGAACTTCCATTAAAAATCCCAATACACTCAGAGTGTGTTGTTAAGAAATCTCATACTGCTATACTGTACGTACCACTTGGGAGGAAGAGGAGCTCTCTCGTTTCATGAAGGCATCAACACAGTCAGTCAGGTTCATGTTGAGGAGTGTGAGCTCAGTCTTTCACAACGTTTGAAAACACCTGTGAGAAGAAGAACAAGTGAACAGAATGTAAACAGAGAGCCAGCTTTAATAACACAGAAATATTTTTGCATATTAACTGAAGGACTATATCTGCGTGTGTTTCTCTGGTCCTTACTGTTCCACTCAGGTCTCCACATGGCAGTAGGATAACATCTGTGCAGGTTTCCTTATAGAGGCTGTAGGTGGAGGTTTGGCCACAGCTTTCTGTGGGGATCTTCAGGGGGAGTGGTCTTCTTCAGGTGGCTGAAGGTGGAGGTTTGACCGCAGTGACCTGTCAGAATCTGCAGGTTGCTGACGGAGGCTGCAGGTGAAGAGTGAGGCAGCAGTTTGATGCTGAAGCTGCTGGTAGAGGATGGAGGCAACAGAGAGACAGAGGCTGCAGGTGGAGAGGAGTCTGTCATCTCACAGGCTGCAGCACAAGGCTGATGTTTTGTCTGGTAGTAGCAACAGGTGGAGGCTGGAGGGTGGAGCAGGTGTTCTGGCAGGTGATAACTGTTGCTGTTGAGGCTGAAGCTGGATTAAGAAGACTGTTAACAGAGGAGCAGGAACTGATTCAGAGGAAGACAATTCATCAGTGGTGAGATACATTAAGATCAATGAAAGTAAACTTAACTAAATACTAACTCTTAACACTAAATACTTATACTTAACACTAAATACTTATACTTAACACTAAATACTTATACTTACTACTAAATACTTACTCTTAACACTAAACACTTACTCTTAACACTTTATACTAAATACTTAAAATTAAAGACTTGACACTTAATACTTGTGCTTGGCACTAAAAACGTATCTCTACACTTAATAAACTTAAACTTAACTGCCATACTTAAAAAAAAACTAAACTAAACTTAAAGCACAGTATTATGTAGACATGTCAGCTTATGAGACTGTGTCTTAGTGCTTTGCCCTTTTTGCTGGTGGATATTTGGGCTCTGGTTCACCAGAAACATCCACGTTGTAGAGCGGAGGCTGGACTCCAGCACCGTGGGACACGTCCACATGGACCAGACCGTCTTCATCCACTGTCTCCGTGAACATCGGACGGTCCAGTCGCTCCCACAGCTTCTGCTTGATACGACGACCCAGACCCAAACTATATGGACGCAGGCGACCGTCCGGGAACCTGAGAGGAGAAACACAAAATAAATCTTTATGATGAAGGAAAATAGAGAGATAGATTTCTAAGAGAGTGGAAACTCTGTAAATGAACTGACTCATTTGTGACACAACGTACCTCAGCATGTTATCCACAACTTCATGGTAGATGAGCTGGTACTCCTCGACTGAGCGGTTGTGGATCCTGATAGGGTCTTCGAGGTGCAGGGGAGCAGTGGAGGTCCGGGGGCTGGAGGCCACATTAGAGACAGGTGGCAGGTCAGCAGGTTTAGGAGGAAGAGCCGCGGAGGTCTGCTTCCTTTTCTGGGGAAGGTCTGCAGAAGCAGCAGGGCGCCGGCGCTTTGTATGTGGCACCTGGAGAAGGTCAGCAAAACACGAGAGGATGTCAGACTCTTAGTAAACTTCTTACTTAACAACATACTTTTATCATTTTACAAGAGGAAACATCTACATCAGATGCAGAGGATTACTTGAAATGTGAGTATTTGGGGCATTAGTCCTGTACAATGGACCTTGTAGTCTCAAACTATTTAGTATTGACAATATACTCCATGTGTTTGCCTTTTTGTAAACCTGTCAAACAATCTTGTGGATTAAACTGTGTACAATTTCAAGGAACAGAGTTGAGGATCAGATGTCTCACCTGGTCGTCCCTGCAGCAGGGACACTGTCTGCAGACTGTAGGCCTCCTCTGGCGGGCAGAGACTCTCCTTCCTGTCTGGTTGTCCTGCGGGAGGACGGGCACTCGATCCTGCAACAACACACACTCATGTTAGGATGAGGCTCTACAAGTACATGCAGGATGGACTAGGGGTGGGCGATATGACGATATATATCGTCGTGACGATATTAGGTCTCCACGATATGCTTTTTCAGAGATATCGTCCTATCGTGATAAAAAAAATTCGAAGAAAAAAAAAAATAGCGGGAGGGGAAGAGGCTCTCCGTGCGCGGCGCAGGGGGCTATGACAGCGGACGGAGAGCCTCTTCCCCTCCCGCTCCCCCAGCCTCACCTACTGATTTTAATTTCACCATATATCAAGCCAGATCGATTTCACAATGTCAGCGCACCTCTGCTTTCGTTCAGTCCGAGTTGTTTGACACGCTCCTAAAGTCCCCGCCCCCTTTCTTTGCAGCGAGCAACCATAGGGCAGGCATTTCATAAAGGGGCTCCTTATGAAAAGACTAGCAAACGGTGGAAAGACATAACTGACGCTGTGGCGTTTTATGTTTTTCCCTTCAGTTATGCTAAAGTCTTTTATTACACTTCAAGTCTACTCTAAAGTTTACATTTTAATTGTTTGGCACTGACTTTTCCTCATTGATGTTTTATGTTTTACTTAGTTATGTTTTACCCTCCTTTTCATGTTTATTGATGTTCACTGCTCACTTGTTCATTCAGGGATTCATTTCAGAAATAAAACCAGCTTGAAATGCTATTTTGGTCTGTTACTCCTTTTTGTTTTAGTTTCTGTTACCTTGTAGGTGCTTGTACTGTTAAGTAACTTGAAAAATAACCATAATAATCGACATGAAAAAATATCGTGATATATATCGTCTATCGTGATACTGCCTGAAAATATCGTGATAACATATTTTTCAATATCGCCCACCCCTAGGATGGACCTTTTCAAGTATTTAGTCATCTCGTAGTATACAAATCAAATGTGTTATTCCTAGTTGTATGTGCTGGAAGATTAAGATGGATGTGGTTGTTGGATAAAAATCATAAATGAAGGAACATGAAACATGTAATCAAAGTCTGAAAACTTCCTCAAGACGAGACGGGTCCGGTAACAAATCAAGAGCCACCTTCAGGCCCTCATGTCAGTTAATATTGTGCTTTAGTGACACATATGTGACATGTGTACAATGTTATATAATAAGCATATGTCTGTTTATTGTTTGAACATATAATATTGAACATGTATATGATGGAAATAATGCTTAGTTAAAATGAGTGACTTTAATTAGCTTGATTCAAAGTTACAATATGAATGTATTTCAGCTTGAAGCTGGGTGATATAGGGGAGAGAGGGGTAAGTTGAACCACCCCCTGTAACCAAGCAACGCCTTATAGTTGTAATCACGTAACCAGAAATTATGCAAGCTCCTCCCATTTCTTGCCTGTGAAAGAGAGATCCTCATTGTGTTCTGGTAAGTAAACATTTTTAGAAAAAAAACGTTTTTTGCTTGTCAAAGTACATTTTCTAGATGTCAGCTATATCGGCTGTCATGTCAAAAAAAAAGTATCCAGGTTTAAACACTTATATTGTATATGTTGATGTGTTAGCAGTGTATTAAACCATGTGAATCATTAAGTCAAATATGACTCTGAATTTTAATGCTAGGCTATTTTTCTAAAATGCTGGCTATGGGGTAAAGTGAACCATGGGCCTTGGGGTAAGTTGAGCCAGTTTTTCAATGGAGAAATGAAAAAGTAGGCCAAGTTGATAATAAGAGCTCATTGTAGGCTACATTTAAAGTTGAATTTACCCTGTCTTTGATTGGTAAGATGTATGAAATTGTATCACCATTTGTATGATTACTTTTCCTTTTAACATGTTAAAAAAAAATCAATCAATTCAATCGAAATTTATATTAAAAATATTTGAAAAACTAAGCTGGTATTTGGTTTGTTATTTATTGTTTATAGTTACCTTTAAGATTTGTCGTAGGTATGCCCAGGTTTGAACAGATATGCCCAAGTTTGAACCGTGGTTCAACTTACCCCCTGACCTGGATCAACTTACCCCTACACTGGGGCAAGTTGAGCCACAAAACTTTTTTTTTAAAGAAGTAATATTTTCACTGCCCTTGATCAAATATTAATTCTTATCATTGCCATTGATAGGAGACATCCTGAATTATAGGTGTGTGTTTTCATTTTTACTATGTGTCATGTGTCCTTGCTGAGAGGACAGCATAACTAAAAAATGGCTCAATTTACCCCACTCTCCCCTAGCCTATAAAGTTAATATAAATGATTTGTATTAGATACAACATGTATTTGTTAATATTGTCATATAGCCTAGTTTTGATGAATGCATGTTTATTTTTGGTAGTTTTTAATGCAAAGATGTATTAATTGAGTCGTCACAGTATACTTGACCTTAATCTGATGGTTACACTGTTTAATGGTAGGCCTACTTATCGTTACAGGAGCCTAAATGATTTGATAAACATCAGTAAACTGTGAGGTTTCTGAAAATGTCGACGGCAAAGCACAGTGGAAACAACGGGGACATTCAACGTTATGACATCTTACATTTTCCATAATTAAAGTGTGTTTTCTCGCTGTAATAACTCTCAGGGAGTCTCTGACTCTTGTCGGGATGTAAAAAGACTTGAGAAGAAGCGATAATTTGGCAGAATCGTCGAGTGAAAGCGGAGAAAATATTTTCGTGACCGTCTTCAGGTAGTTTTCAGGTTGTTATGGTTTAAATATTGATCCGATATTGACGCTAGTCCTGCGTCAAACCATAGCAACCATGGAATCCACAGCCACAGCTCCATTGAGCCTTCTATTCCCATAGCACTCAGTAGTAATGATTTTATGTGCTTTTTTAACGACAAAATTGTTACTCTTAGAAACAAAATTAATGACCTCTTGCCTTTGACCAGTATAGTGTTATCAACAGCTCCCGGAATCGTAAGTTCTAATATTACACTAGATAGTAAACTAGAATGCTTTTCAGCCATTAACCTTGAACAATTACATTCAATGATTCTCTCTTCTAAACCATCAATGTGCATGTTAGACCCAATTCCAACTAAGCTGTTGAAGGAAGTTTTTCCATTAATTAGCACTTCTTTATTAAATATTATGAATATGTCTTTATTATCAGGCTATGTTCCACAATCATTCAAAGTAGCAGTGATAAAACCGCTTCGTAAAAAGCACAACCTCGATCCAGAGGTTTTAGCCAACTATAGACCTATTTCTAATCTTCCGTTCCTCTCAAAAATTCTTGAGAAAGCGGTCGCAAAACAGTTGTGTGATTATTTAAAAAACAATGATTTATTTGAAGATTTTCAGTCTGGCTTTAGAACACATCATAGCACAGAGACAGCTCTGGTTAAAGTCACAAATGATATTCTAATAGCCTCAGACAAGGGACTTGTCTCTATTCTTGTTTTGCTCGATCTCAGTGCTGCATTTGATACTATCGACCATGATATCCTATTGCAAAGACTAGAGCACTTAGTTGGCATACAGGGAACTGCTTTAGGCTGGTTTAGGTCCTATCTATCTGAACGCTCTCAGTTTGTACGTGTTAACGATGAATCTTCAACGCAAACCAAAGTTAGCCATGGAGTGCCACAGGGCTCAGTGCTCGGACCTATTTTGTTCACATTATATATGCTTCCGTTAGGCAATATTATAAGGAATCATTCTGTAAACTTTCATTGTTATGCGGATGATACTCAACTATATTTATCAATCAAGCCTGATGAAATTAATCATCTAAATAAAATTCAAGACTGCCTTAAGGACTTAAAAACGTGGATGACCTTAAACTTTTTGATGTTAAACACGACCAAAACTGAAGTTATTGTACTTGGCCCGAAGAATCTACGAAACAAATTATCTAAAGATATACTAACTATGGATGGCATTAATTTGGCCTCCAGTGAGACTATAAGGAATCTTGGTGTTATATTTGATCAGGATTTATCCTTTAACGCCCACATAAAATCAATTTCAAGGACCGCCTACTTCCATCTACGTAACATTGCAAAAATCAGGCATATCTTGCCTCAAAACGATGCAGAGAAACTAGTCCATGCATTTGTTACTTCTAGGCTGGATTATTGTAACTCTTTATTATCAGGGAGTACCAAGAAGTCAATCAAGTCGCTTCAGCTGATTCAAAATGCTGCGGCTCGTGTACTAACCAGAGTTAGGAAAAGGGACCACATTACTCCTGTTCTGGCTGCCTTACACTGGCTCCCTATAGAACACAGGATAGAATTTAAAATTCTTCTTCTCGCCTACAAAGCCCTTAATGGGCAGGCGCCATCTTACCTTAAATAACTCATTATACCCTACTGTCCTACTAGGGCATTGCGTTCCAAGAATGCAGGGTTGTTGGTTGTTCCTAGAATCTCTAAATGTACAATGGGAGCCAGAGCCTTTTCTTATCAATCTCCACATTTGTGGAATCAGCTTCCAGTTTGTGTTCGGGCGGCAGACACCCTATCCGTTTTTAAGAGTGCGCTTAAGACCTTCCTTTTTGATAAAGCTTATAGTTAGGGCTGATTAGATTCAGCCCCTAGTTTTGCTGATATAGGCTTAGTTTGTCGGGGGACATCTTACTTCTTCCTTCTCGCTGTCTATACCTGTGTACTCTCATGTTCCGATTAACCCAGCTTCCCCAAATGTCTTTCTTTTTGGTGTCTATATACGCTGGGATCCGGAGTCATGGATGATCCTGCGGTCCTGTGTCCTGGATCGCGAGCGCTGGATCTTGAGTCGTGGCTGTGGTCCTGGATCATCGGTCCTGGATGGATATCCTCGTGGATTCATCTTCCTATTACACACATGCATTTCCAAACATTTGGACTACCTATGTTGCAAATGTATTATCTTTTCAATTTACACACGGCATCTATTGCACGTCTGTCCGTCCTGGGAGAGGGATCCCTCCTCTGTTGCTCTCCCTGAGGTTTCTCCCATTTTTCCCTTTAAACTGGGTTGTGAGAGAGATTTTCTTTTCAGCAATGTAGATGGAAGGAATGGAGGCTGGAGTCCGCTTTATATCAAACACTGAGTTTAATGAGAGCCAACGGCCGGGAGCATTGGCAGGGTTCTCACACGTCTTCATCATGTGATTCCCCAGCCAACACTGAAGATTACACAGAAACACAGCGCAAATCTACACAGATAATCAAGGAGGAGCCTCTATTTCGCGCGTCTTCTGATCGATAATCACAAAAACACATGGATTCAGAGACAAAGACAGTCTGTTAAAGTCCTCTGGCAGTTAGTCACAGTCCCCCAACAGGAAAGCGGAACCTTTAACCCTTTAAACCTTTAACCCCCTGCTCTAAGTTATGGCAGACCTATGTGAAACACAAAATGCTTTTTGGTACAAACACATAAACAAAAATATTTCCTTCACAGATCCACGCTTTTATCAATTCATTGATAACCAATTAACATTAGTCTAAGAATATTTTCAGTCACTACTTGAATCAAATAAAACGTCCTCAGAGTTGGGTGGATTCCTCATTACATTAATCACATCAAAAGCAGAATAAGATTGGAACAGCCAATCACAATGGTTGATACAGACAACCATAATAGAAAAATCATCTTTCTTCAGTGTTTGATTTCTTTTGTCAAAAAGCACAATAATAACACATGTGCAATACAAAAATATAATAGTAAAATATATGTTTCAAAAACAAGATCTTTTATCATTTATCCCTCAGTTAATCTCATTCATCAAACACAAATTCAAATTCAGCTTACATCTTTAAAGATTTACTTTAAGGTAATTACTTATTAAAACACAATTAGAATGTAGGATTATAAGAAATCCAATTGAGGTATAAAATCAGAATCAATAGGGATTCAGTTAAAAATTCACAGTTAAGGTATAAATTCACAGTGATGAATCGATCAATCTGTAATCTGTAAAGGTACAGTGTCCTCAATCTTTAGCATTACTTTTCGTTTACTTCAATACACTTATTCAAGAGTAAGGCACTTTACTACATACATTTTATTCAAATACATTTGTTCAAAAATCTGAAAAGGAAAAGTTAGGCATTTTATTTCAACAACCTGAGGAAAGAAAAGTCAAAATATCTATTCGTTTGAAACCGTCAGGCAGGTAATTGTATTTACTGTATCAACAATGAGAGAGACTAGGCCCTCGTACTGTTAAGATTGCTCAGAGTCTGTGGGGAAAAGTTGTACCAATCCTCAGCCTCCTCGCTAATTCTGGATGCTATGTTCAGCTCACTAAACCAGCTTTCGTGAAAGGAATTGGGCTAAACATGGGAGAATGCATAGATTCTGGCATATTTTGGCACAGCAAACAGTTGCTAATATTGTGTTCATGTGCGTAGTCTAACATTAAACTTGCTGCAGAATTAGTTTTAGTTCGTTTAAAAGGAGTGATTTAAGGCCTTTTTGAAGAATCTACATCACCTGCTGAGTATTTAAGTGGAGTGGATAGAACATTTGTTTTTCTATCTAAATGTAGCATGCAGTAGCACCTGGATTGGGAACCTGGTAATCTGGTTTCCTCGTTGTACATTTTACCTGGTAATGATTAAGGATAGTAACATTGTCTGTTATAATATTAGAAATATCTTATTGTTCAATACATTATCAATCTGAAAATATCAATTAATTTATTTTGTTTAGTGTGAAAGTGTAATCTGATCTGACAATTAATTTATTTGTTTAGTGTGAAAGTGTAATCTGATCTGACAAAATATATTTGTCACCACTATGTAACACATATCTGTTCATCGGAAATATAAAAACAATCATTAATTGTACATCTGTAATCATCTGGTCATTCAATTCAAATGTTATCTTTGTACAAGAGCTCGAAGAACATGTCCTCCTGACTCGTTCTCCTCCTCTCTTTATGACACAGAATGTCTGGTGTGTGAAGGCATCCTGATACTGTAGATTAGCACTGAGGTGCTGATTGGCTCAAAACTCTTCTTCCCCAGAGCACCATATTTCAAACCCCCCAATTGCTCTGCTTTTGTGGCTCATTCAGTGAGCACTTTATGATCTCCCAGTGAACCAGAGGCTCATCTGCCTGCATTCCTTCTGCTATCTGCTTGAGAGCAGAGCCTATTCCAAATGGCACATCCAGATGCCACCCCCGTGATGGGAGAGGTTAGGAAGAAATCTGCCCTTCCAAGAACCATGGAGCCTCTGAAGCCATCGCTCGTCCTGCAGAGTTGTCTGTTTGGCCCCCCCGAGCAGAAAGATGAAGAAGCATCCCATCCCATCAGAAAGTTGAAGATTAGAATCCTCTCATCTCGAAAGACCTCGTGCCTCCTTGCCCGTGGCTGGGGGTGCTCTCTGCAGCCAGAGGGTGTGACCCTCTCTCTCTGACCCTTGACCTTCAGAGCTGTCCTAGTGATTGGGTTAACACTTCATAGAGATGTTTTCCTGGGTGCAGACAACTCAAAGTAATGGATTAGCACATTATCATTCAATTACAAAAATACGATAGGCCCCTCAGAATTATTTGGGAGCCTTCCTGACACATGCACATGCATACATGTAAGGTTTGTGTTAGTCATTTAACATGCAAGAATCATATACTCATCAGTCCAAAGCAGAGAAATGTTATTTTAAGTTAAATGTGAGCTAGTCCCTGTGGATATAACCCGTTCTCAATTATTCTAAATATTATATTAATTCACCATTTACCGTTTGATAAAAGATTAGTTTATCAGAAGTACATTTCCTCTTCCATAAACATAGGTTTGAGAAATGAATGTTTCAATATGAGATCAATTACTCAAATATAATTGACTCTCCCCTCCCTTTTCTTACATATGTCACATAATGTAATAACAACGTAGGAGTCTATTTAAACATGGTATCGTCTGTAAGCTATTAATCGAGAAAACTCAGTATCAGCACGCAAGTTGCAAATAACTCTTCTCTCTTTCCTATCCCTCTCTTATCCTCATCTCTCTATTCTCTCCTCCACATCTCTCTCTATTCTCTCTCTCTATTCTCTCTTTCTATTCTCTCTCTTATCCTCATCTCTCTATTCTTTCTTCCACATCTCTCTCTATTCTCTCTCTCTATTCTCTCTTTCTATTCTCTCTCTTATCCTCATCTCTCTATTCTTTCTTCCACATCTCTCTCTATTCTCTCTCTCTATTCTCTCTTTCTATTCTCTCGTCCACAGCTCTCTCTATTGTCTCTTACTTCAGTTAGATATGAAATAAAACATACGAGTCCATGTAAGCATGGTAGAGGTCATAATCCATCAGTCGAGAAAACTCAGTATCAGCTGTGCGCAACTAACAAAAACAATTGTGAGAACCATATATTATGCAGGAAATGCACACCTTTGTTGAAAAAACAAAACAAAAAAAACAAAGCATCTCTGATTTGGGAGGAACAGCTTCAACCCCCTAAACATCTGAGTCACCACTGAAGGCATAGCATGAATGATAGTGGGCGTCTGAGGGTGTCTTTACTGAGAAATGTCAAACAAATTCAAAACCTTACATTTGAAAACAGGTTTGCATTCCTCCACTTAAGGTGACGTTATCATTGGAAACAATAAGAACAAACTATTTTGATATAGAATCTATAAATTGAATCTTTAGAGCAGAACAGAATGGTTGTATTTTTAGCCTAAGCTCCGTGCAGCCTCATGGTCTATATAATGTGAATATATGTAGTAGACAGTAACAGGCCCCTGACAACAGGCCTATACTAAAAATGGTAGGGGCTTTTCACAGCTTGCCAACCTGCAGGCATCCTCTGCATAGCAGTATGGATAGCCTTAAAAAACAAACAAACCCACTCTGTGGTAACGAGAGTCATATTTCTGACCCCTGTGCCCAAGTGAAGCCGTTTGACTCATCTGACTGACCCAAGGGTTTGGAGCTGGTGTGACAGGGAGGCTTCCAAGTGTTCAGAGCAGACGTCAAGCTTTCAGTTCATGGCTCGGTGGGGGGGAGCAGACCCACGTGAGACAGTATCAACGGCTGTAAAGTTCAGTTTGAGGAATGTCATTCTCTCTGTGAGCAGGGAATGGTGTCCATTCTCGGACCAGACCATTAATGTCATGTAGCGCAGCCATAGCATCTCTGTGACTGCACTCAGCCGGTCTGTAGTAGGGCAGAGCTGGGTGACTTTTAGTGAAGCCGTCCGAAGCCATAGACAACAAACGGAACACAGGATCATCAATGTCTCTCTTTACCAGTGGCTCAATCATAAAAGAAATTAGTGGGGAAATGTGGAACACTAATCCATCATGTGACATGTTGAGTTCATTTAAATAATTACTTATGGGATGAAATCAAATTATCATTAATATTAGAAACTAAAGTCAGTTAAAATAGGACTTGCACGGATCAGAATCTAATCAATACACCATTTTCCCAGCTCTGTAATGAAATGGATGACAAGCAGGTATGCAAACTTGTCACCTTTTGAATCCAAACTAGGTCGTTTGTGTGATTCATGTAGATCTGCAATATAAATATTATTTGGGGCATGGGCAAGGTTGCCAACTCTGGGTACCTGGCTGGATTGAGATTTCGATATCATGGGTTTAATTACACACATGCGCACGAAATGACTGCTATCGTGTCAGTAGCGGGACCTTAGCATATATGTAGGATATGTATATAATATATATATATAAATGCACAATATTGGACTCAGACTATAAAAGGGCACACAGTGTCATTCACTAATGAAAGTCAAACACATGTTTGTTTCCACTGTTTTATTGTGTGCCTGTCATGATAAGCAATTAATTGACGTATCAGCTCCTGAGTATTTTTTTTTTTTTTTTTTTTTTTTTTTTGGGTAATCTATGGTAGGGCTAACTCATACAGTGGTGGGGCTCAAATCAGTATTTGAAATGTAATTACATATTGATTGATTGATTGAAAAGTTTATTAACAGCTTGTATATTGGGTACAGTACAGCTCAAAAAATACAATTGTCAAGGGGATGCAGACCAGAGAAAGACTTTCGTCTTGTTTACATCAGGGTCCCCCATTTCCAATTCATCATGTCATTTAAGACATATAAGACATATTTGACATACAGATGGCTATATCGCCCCCTTGACGGTGAAACGCCACGCATGAGGTTTGGATTATTTCCCTGTCTCAATCCAAATGGAACTGTATGAAATAAAAAGGCACATTTGTGTGACAAAATTGACATGCTGAAAACCCAACCCCGCAGCGGCGCTGTCTGAGGGGATTTTGTTGAAATACTAACATAAAATACACATTCTCTCTTGAGATGAAAAATAAATCCATCGACAGTATTACTACACGACATATTTAAATGAAGCTGAACCTGCTGCTCCTCACAGAGGAAAAAGGTTGTGTGAACTACTTTACATTTGTGGATAAGGGTGGATATCCCCCACTGTCCTGTGTGTGAAAAATGGAAGACAGCCCACACCTATCAATCATCAAACCGTGGGGTCCTATTTCATTTTCAGCATGAAGCGAACTGAAAAACCTTTCCGGCTAACGTTAGCTTTAGTACTCTTGTTCTTGAGTAGAAGTACCAGAGTGTAGGAATACTACGTTACAGCAAGAGTACTGCATTAAAAATGTTACTCAAGTGAAAGTAGAAAGGTATTCTCATCAAAATATAGTGGAAATAGCGACAGTAAAGGTAGTCGTTGTGCAGATTGGTCCATTTCAGAATAATATATGATGTGTTTTATAATGATTGATCTGGTAGACCTGCAGCTAGTCTGAAGTACTTTGTAGACTGCAGGGTAGCTGGTGGATTTACTCCAGGTGGAACTAAAGTCTGATTTAACACTTGATTATATTTCACATAATTCATCCAGATCCGCAAAGTAACTGAAGGTATGAAATACATGTAGCGGAGTAGAAATACACCATGTACCTCTGAACTGTAGAAGTAGAAGAATAAAGTGGCAAAACATTTAAATACTCAAATAAAGTACAAGTATCTCAACATAGTGCTCAAGTATAGTCCCTGTTGAGTTTATGAACTTAGTTACACCAGTGGCTATACAGATAGAAAGACTAAGCCTTACACAGAGGCATGAAAACACATCTATGAAAAATGCTCAACAGTGCTGCCAGAACCACAAACTGACTGCTACAATTAAAATGAATGCCTCTATCCATCTCCATCAGATGTATATAGCACCTTTCAACGCAAGGCAATTGAAAGTGCCTTACAAAAAAAATGAAAGACATTAAGCATTAAAAGAAAAGCTAATAAAATAAGCATTAAAAGGACAAATACATGGATAAAAGTTACAGTGCGGTCTAAAATATGAATAGTTCAATTTAACATTAAAAGGAAAAGTACATGGATAAAAGTTACAGTGCGGTCTAAGATATGACTAGTTCAATTTAACATTAAAAGGAAAAGTACATGGATAAAAGTTACAGTGCGGTCTAAGATATGACTAGTTCAATTAAAAGCATAATAACTGAACGCTGCTTCTCCATGTTTAGTTCTGACTCTGGGGACAGGAAGCTGACCAGTCCCTGAAGACCTGAGAGATCTGGATGGTTCATAGTTTAGCAGGAGGTCAGAAATGTATTCTGGGCCTAAACCATTCAGTGCTTTATAAACCAGCAGCAGTATTTAGAAATGTATTCTTTGACACACAGGAAGCCAGTGTAAAGACTTCAGAGCAGGAGTGATGTGATCCACTTTCTTAGTGTTAGTGAGGACTCGAGCAGCGGCGTTCTGAATGTGCTGCAGCTTTCTAATATATTTTTTTTGTGAGACCTGTGAAGACACCATTGCAGTGTCCAGTCTACTGAAGATAAAAGCATGGACAAGTTTTTTTTGTTTTTTTTGTTTTTTTTCAAATCCTGCTGTGACATTAGTCTTTCAATCCTAGATATATTCTTTAGGTGATAGTAGGCTGATTTAGTAACTGTAAATCACTTACACGTGTGTGTGTGTGTGTGTGTGTGTGTGTGTGTGTGTGTGTGTGTGTGTGTGTGTGTGTGTGTGTGTGTGTGTGTGTGTGTGTGTGTGTGTGTGTGTGTGTGTGTGTGTGTGTGTGTGTTTGTTTGGTTGGGGGTAGCCAGATGTTCCTCTTTGTGCCTTTAGGCCATACAACCCCCAATGGTCGCTCTGTGGTCTTGCTCAGATTCTCTGCCCCTCCAAAGGTCACGCCTGTGATTGACCTCGGGTGCAGGATTTTAGGAGCAGAGGAAAGGGGAGATTCCGTCCAAAATGCAAACCTCTCCATGACTTGTCTTTAAAACGTTCTTTAAGTCCTGTATTAAGTCTTCTGTTATGTAGCGGAAAATCCCATTTAAAAATGAAGAGCAAAATAGTTTAGTTTACTTCTCTGTCTGTTCGGATTTGGAAATGTTTATGATTTATTTTTGTGTGCTCGTGAACGAGAGAAGGAGAAAAAAACATCTACCTTTGAACTGCAATTACTTATCTTAAAAATTGCAACATTATACTCCTTAAAAAATTGCTCAATTCGTTTAAACACATTTATTATGTGCACAATAAAACCTCAACAAGTATATTGATCCTGGCTTAACCAGCGACCTTTACTCTATTGTTCATAAGCTCAGTATTTGACAACTATTAGGATTGTAGTAATGTCTGTATAGACCAATTGTACTAGAAATAATTTGAAACAGTTTAATAAAGAATGTTAAACTATATTTAAACTGTAATTGAACTTCAACGTATATCAATTATCTGATTCCAGTGGCCAGTTGGAAACAGACAATCAACAAGGTTTTCATTTTGCAGCAACAGCGCAAAAGTTTCAATTACTGTCTGACTACATTGCATTTAGCTGACGCTTTTATCCAAAGCGACTTACATTAAGTACATTCGACTAGGAAGACACAACCTTGAAGAAAACAGAACCCTATAAGTACATCAGGCCTCACAGAGCCAAGCACCTCAAGTGCTTCTCAACTGGCTATAGATAAGCCAGTCCTCATGTCTGAGTCTGGTTCTGTCTTATCTTCTTTGTTTTGGAATGTGTTCAATACATTACGTTTTTTTTTATTATTCATTATTACCATATAATACATAGATTTAAGAATAAATGAAACAAATAATACAACATTGAGCTGTTTGAGCTTTTCATCTTTACATTATTGTTTTATTTCTCTCAAGTCATTTAATTTTGGTGAAATAACTGAAGTTTTTAGTTCATTTTACCCTGGCTGTGGACTGATTCATTATGAGTTGTTACAACGCATGCACAAGACGGCGGGTAGACAAACAAACACGAAACAATTATACAAACAAACACTGCAGTTAGACAAACAAACATAAAAACTCTCAACAACTCAGCCCGACAAAAAACTCTTCCAGCCTATTTTAATCCGAATTAGGGAGACTTTCAGAGGGGCCACTAATTATGAGCCCTCTATCCTCATAATTCTCGTGTATCTGCAAACACAGCCAAATTCAGCAATTCATACAACATTCTCAAACCACACATTAGGCACTTTCTTTAGTTCAAAAGCGTAAATAATTGCGGATAATGCTGTATGCTCCTTTTTTCTGCATGCAGCTCTCCCCAGGGGGCGGAGAATCGGCACCTCAGCAGAAATGCTATTTATCCTCTGAAAGCTCCTAAATTCGGCGATTTGTTTAAATACAAATCTTGCGACATTGCTCTAATTCAGAAAATCCACTTTGCTGGTGCATCTCTCAAAAGTTTCTCTGAATATTTGTTGTGTGTAATTGCCTGGTGAGTTAATTCCAAGAAGCACACACAGAGGAGATCGATGAAATTCGATATTCCTAGGTTATCATTAGCCCCAAATATTCTCATAGTTTTCACATAAGCCGCGTTTGCTCGTAGACACCTGTCCCAGCAACAAACACGGGGAAATCGGCCAGGACAATATCCCCTTGACACCGATTCCCGAGGTTATAGATTAGCCTCCAGATGTAAATGAGTAGAGAAACCCAAAAAAAATGCAGCAGCTCAGTTCTCTCAGGTAATTTTGATACACCGTTGATCTCAAACGCTGGCGAGTCAATCTCAAAATAGAAATGTACTCACCAGCATCCGAAAATCTGTTGGTATCCTGTTCGTGACGTCAATATGTGAGAGAGATTTTCTTTTCAGCAATGTAGATGGAAGGAATGGAGGCTGGAGTCCGCTTTATATCAAACACTGAGTTTAATGAGAGCCAACGGCCGGGAGCATTGGCAGGGTTCTCACACGTCTTCATCATGTGATTCCCCAGCCAACACTGAAGATTACACAGAAACACAGCGCAAATCTACACAGATAATCAAGGAGGAGCCTCTATTTCGCGCGTCTTCTGATCGATAATCACAAAAACACATGGATTCAGAGACAAAGACAGTCTGTTAAAGTCCTCTGGCAGTTAGTCACAGTCCCCCAACAGGAAAGCGGAACCTTTAACCCTTTAAACCTTTAACCCCCTGCTCTAAGTTATGGCAGACCTATGTGAAACACAAAATGCTTTTTGGTACAAACACATAAACAAAAATATTTCCTTCACATGGGTTTTCTTTGGAAGTTTTTCCTTGTACGATGTGAGGGTCTAAGGACAGAGGGTGTCGTATTGTCATACTGATATTCTGTACACACTGTGAAGACCACTGAGACAAATGTAACATTTGTGATATTGGGCTATATAAATAAACATTGATTGATTGATTGAATCCTCGACGTCCATTTTGTAAACATAAATATAAATATTGAATCTGTATATAATAATTGGTATTAAACTGGAAATGTATAACACGCAGCTTTCAGTTTGCTAGCTTAGAGATAAATCACAATGTGCAGCAGAGACAAATATCAATACATGGTTTATCGTTATCTTTAACCTAAAGACGAAACCTCTATGGAAAGAAATTATGAAAGCACTTGTTATTGAACTATTAGTGGTAGGCCTACGTACCTGTTGATGTTGTTGTTGGTCTGATCATTACTCAAATACAGCAAGTTGAGCTTATGAAACATCTGATCTAAAATGTAAAGTACAATCAGCCTGAGATGAAGTCCATGTCTTCATATGAATTTACAGATCTGAATGCTTCCAGTGTCTGATATAAAACGTGTTTAACTCTATAAATATAGAAATGCTTACGTGCTGTGATTTCATTGCAATCATCATGTAAAATATAAACTAGACTTTGTTTATATTTTCCTCTGAGTGAACCATACTGTGGCAACTGGACACAAGGACCTGTGTTTTGTTAAGTAGAACATTAAAGAAAGAGTTTGTCTCTTTAATGATTGTTTTTTTGGACAAAAGTTTCAAGTGAAGATTTACACTAATTTAATCTCTGTTCATTGCCTTTTTTGATATCACAGGGCAGGGCTCTTCCTGGGTGTATGGCCTTCCTGAAGTGGGACAGGAGACAACAAGAACAACACAACCAGTGTGATCCACAGTGGTCAACACCTAGCACCCCAAACACGTGACTGCTTTGATATTGAATTCAATGAAAACACCTCTATTAAATAATCCTGTGTTCTGTGACATACTTTACCCTCAGTGATGTGTTAAAGCTGAACTACTTCCAAACAATGTTGTCACCAGGAATCTGTTTCAACTGAAAGTATTTGTAACAACAAACAAATGTAATTCCTTCTCCATCACACAAACAGAAACAAGAAAACGTTTGTCCAGAGGGTGGCGCCAGAGGACAGGCTGAGTTACTACAAAGATCAAATGGTTTATCCTGTGAAGGAGCTATACACCAACTTTCACTGTAGTCAGTTTGCAAATATTTCAGAAATTAAATGATTATCAATCTTGTAGTTCACAATAAAAATGAATGTATCTACAAACAAAAACGTTTTAAAAACGTATTTAAAATGGGATGTCAACTTGCGAGTGTGTTACAATTGGTGCCACACTGCTGATTTATTAACTATTACTTCCATGAACAGTCGATTCAAAAATGCAACCCTGTCTCCTAAAAATTACGTTCCCACAGAACTAAACTGCATTCTCAATTACGTTTAGCTACAAACGTATTTACTCCCACGTTACGTTAGTTATGAACGTATCTCAAATACGTTTATTTTCTACATATCTTCTAGAAACATGTTTTCTCCCAGGTTACGTTCCTTATGAACGTATCTGAAATACGTTTATTTTCTACATATCTTTGCCATTTATTGTCTTGCTTATAATAATGATAATAGTCATTTATAAATATCATTTTAGAGCACACTTTTGAAATCGACAATCGGGCTCGATATATGGTTAAATTAAAATCAGTAGGCGAGGCTGTAATTTCGCCAGCTGTTACTCTCATGTGCGAGGCAGAACATAATAGTTTTAACATGCCAAAAAGCTGCTGTGTCGTTCATTGCACCTCAAACATTAAAACAAATCCAGAGTTACGTGTACAGGACAGTAACAGAAGAGCTCTGTGGCTTCAGGCTTGATCGCCGTTCAAATGACAGCGTTGGTTTCCCCAAAAGTGGGCGGGGCTGTAAAGTGAAGTAGATTTTACTGTCATCTATTATTCAAAACCATTCTATTTATTCTAACGTATTACATGCCAGTGTTTTATCTTTTTATTTATTTGTTTTTATTTTAAATCGTATAATGTCGGACTTTTTTTGTCGTCTTTGAGGAAAAGAAATGGGGTTTAGAGATTCAAAATACTGAAATCTATATTTTTTAAAATCTCTTCCTTCTAATTTGTTATTCTTTTCTAAATAACACACTGTTATTTACTCAACAATAGCACACAATTATCCTTGTTTTTATTTATTCGTTTAATTCTATAATCTTGGGCATTTCAGCATGCTTTTTAGCCGTAAATAAAGTCACCAGAAACAGACGGGACATTTCGAGATTTAGGATGGCCCAAGACACTACACTACCCATAATCCCCAGCTATCGTTTGGGACTACAGTCCCGTTGACAAACCCCGTGATGTTGCGCCAAGGTTACGCCGAGCGTCAAGCTCTTTGAAATGGCACGAAACCACGGCAGACTATTCAAAACTGGACTCGAACGCCCCACCAGAACTACACATGCTGGCTATTGTGTTTCGCAACATGTTCTCTATGGCACGTCTCTACTGGGAATTGTAGTTTTAAAAGACGTTTTTCCCAAATGTAGAAGTTGACAGTATTAAACTGTGTACAGCCCTGGAGGTTTAGGCGATAGGAAACACATTGGTGTGTACACATTTAAAACATGTAATTACTAAATGGGTGAAAATCGCTTGTATCCATAATGGGCAGCATTAATATATACCCACATGACAGCTCATTGTTACTTTGTTATTCTACTCCACTACAATTCAGAGGTTAACCTGGTATTTTTACTCCACTACATTTAGTTTAGTTACTTTGCAGATTCTGATTAATGATGTGGAATATAAACAACCCTTAAAGCAGACTTTAGTTACACCTGAATACAATTCAGGGAAGGTGATTGTCAAGTGCCAACAATCAGGAGAGATATTTGATAGTTGGTGCTTGAGAAGACTAAACATTTATCTGCAGATCTTTATAAAGTATATTCATTACTCGTTATTCTCTACTAATAGTTAATTAAAAACTGTATAATGGCTATTTTGCATATCCCTTTCAAGATTTCAAGGTTTTCTAAGGTGTATTGATCTTATACACAACTTGGGTCGCAGGTTCCTCAACAGACATCTATCAATATGTGTGTACTGTATACCTCCACCATTAAACTGTCATATTCTGCACATTTCTTATTCTATCTACATACATAAGAGTATAATTAATGTGTATAATATCATTTAAAATAAGTGTTTCAACATAGTTAACATTGCAGGAAAGCAATATTTTAGACGTTAAGTACTTTGTCAGGCTTAATATTCATCTGTAGATAGATACCCCCAGAGCTTTTTTCTTGTTTAAAAGAAGACCTTAACCTAAAGTATTTTTTAATGTGTTAATAAAGGTTAATTCGTTTTTCTGTTTTGCACATCCTCCTATTAATATCTTTGTACATCCAGCACTAAACTGTTTTATTGTAGAGATCACTTAGTATCTTCTTGACTTTTTATATTCTATATTTCTATCATTGACCTTCTACTTTCCCCCTATGAAAGTATGTACTCTTAATATTGTTTTGATCAATAGATTATTCAACAAAAAAATTTCAATAACATGCTTTAACCACTAGGCGGTGCACACAAGGTACACACAGCATACTAATAATAACTTTGTATTATTAGTGTAGACACTTATGTATAACATCTCTTCAAATGTGTAGTTTTATTCATGTTTTTACATAATTTTACAGGATATTGCTATACTATTTCTCTTGTTTTACTTCTACACATTAATATCTGATTTGTAAAACATCACAGAAAGGCATAGGCTATCCGTCATTTAATAGTAAGCTATTGAAATTGTGATTCCATAGATGTGTCTCCCATCACCCAAATCCCCTGACTATTCTCTCAACTCAGTTATTTACATTCTTATATTCAAAGAAAATCAGTAATATCTTTAAAACTACAAGTCCTGTTCTATCAGCTGTGCACCGTTATGGTGTAAATATAACCTATATACCAATTGGATCAAATATAAAAGTCAGCCGAATTACTATTGATACTGCAAGGAGACGTATTTGTGAAAAGAAATTGAAGATGTTGTTTAATTGTTGATATATCTATGATCCACGTCAAGTATTCAGTTTTGGCAGCAGTTCTCCTGTTTGTCTCTCTCTATAAATAAAGAATTACGGCAGATGTGTAATATTTAATGCAGCCGAACCGTGTATTACAATGCCGTTATGTGATGACTTCAAAGAGAAAAGCAAGCACACTCTGAATTAGGTATTATTTTATTTTTCGTTGTCGGATATCATATCTCCATATCATATCAACACCATATCCCAGCGTGCATTGCGGCTAAAACATCCAATCAAAAAGCTTCAAGCTGAGGATCTTGGGTAATCAGTTTAGTGGGTTTGTGGTGTGTATCGCTCAAAATGTCCCGTCTGTTTCCGGTGACTTTATTTACGGCTAAAAAGCCCAAGATTATAGAATTAAATGAATAAATAAAAACAAGGATAATTGTGTGTTATTGTTGAGTAAATAACAGTGTGTTATTTAGAAAAGAATAATAAATTAGAAGGAAAAGATTTAGAAAAATACAGATTTCAGTATTTGAGGCTCTGAGCCCCATTTCTTTCCTCACAGACGGAAAAAAAGTCAGACATTATACGATTTAAAATAAAAACAAATAAATAAAAGATAAACACTGGCATGTAATTTACGTTAGAATAAATAGAATGGTTTGAATAATAGAGAGTAAATCTACTTCACTTTACAGCCCCGCCCACTTTTGGGGAAACCAGCGCTGTCATTTGAACGGCGATCAAGCCTGAAGTCACAGAGCTCTTCTGATACTGTCCTTTCTTCTTAGAGGAAGTACAGAAACACGTAACTCTGGATTTGTTTTAATGTTTGAGGTGCAATGAACGACACAGCAGCTTTTGGCATGTTTAAAACTATTATGTTCTGCCTCGCACATGAGAGT
>NW_027262820.1:17500-22311 GCF_902827115.2 Pseudochaenichthys georgianus | reverse complement strand
GTACATGGATTGTCGATCTGACCACACGACTAATATGGAGACAAATCTCCCTCCATCAGACTGAATACATACAGCACTAACACATCTGGTATGGTGTACCTGAGGACTCAGGGTTAAATGGTTTCACCTGGTCTGGCGCAGAGGGATGGGCAGAGAGATGCAGAGGAACGGGTCGAAGGTGTTGCTCTGCTTCATGCAGTGAGGACACGTCAGAGAAGACCTGAGGGAGGAAGGACACGTTGTTATTGGGGACTGCAACCAGAGGGGGAGAAGTACTCAGGTCTGGGACTTTAGTAAGAGTAGAAGTACTCAGATCTGGTACTTTAGTAAGAGTAGAAGTACTCAGATCTGGTACTTTAGTAAAAGTAGAAGTACTCAGGTCTGGGACTTTAGTGAAAGTGGAAGTACTCAGATCTTGTACTTGAGTAAAAGTAGAAGTACTCAGATGTTGTACTTTAGTAAAAGTAGAAGTACTGAGATGTTGTACTTTAGTGAAAGTAGAAGTACTCAGATCTGGTACTTTAGTGAAAGTAGAAGTACTCAGATCTTGTACTTTAGTGAAAGTAGAAGTACTCAGATCTGGTACTTTAGTGAAAGTGGAAGTACTCAGATGTTGTACTTTAGTAAAAGTAGAAGGACTCAGATCTTGTACTTTAGTGAAAGTAGAAGTACTCAGATCTTGTACTTTAGTGAAAGTAGAAGTACTCAGATGTTGTACTTTAGTGAAAGTAGAAGTACTCAGATCTGGTACTTTAGTGAAAGTAGAAGTACTCAGATGTTGTACTTTAGTGAAAGTAGAAGTACTCAGATGTTGTACTTTAGTGAAAGTAGAAGTACTCAGATGTTGTACTTTAGTGAAAGTAGAAGTACTCAGATGTTGTACTTTAGTAAAAGTAGAAGTACTCAGATGTTGTACTTTAGTAAAAGTAGAAGTACTCAGATCTTGTACTTGAGTAAAAGTAGAAGTGCTCAGATGTTGTACTTTAGTAAAAGTAGAAGTACTCAGATCTTGTTCTTGAGTAAAAGTAGAAGTACTCAGATCTTGAACTTGAGTAAAAGTAGAAGTACTCAGATGTTGTACTTTAGTAAAAGTAGAAGTACCCAGATCTTGTACTTGAGTAAAAGTAGAAGTACTAAGATCTTGAACTTGAGTAAAAGTAGAAGTACTCAGATGTTGTACTTTAGTAAAAGTAGAAGTACTCAGATCTTGTACTTGAGTAAAAGCAGAAGTACTCAGATCTTGTACTTGAGTAAAAGTAGAAGTACTCAGATCTTGTACTTGAGTAAAAGTAGAAGTGCTCAGATGTTGTACTTTAGTAAAAGTAGAAGTACTCAGGTCTTGTACTTGAGTAAAAGCAGAAGTACTCAGATCTTGTACTTGAGTAAAAGTAGAAGTACTCAGATCTTGTACTTGAGTAAAAGTAGAAGTGCTCAGATGTTGTACTTGAGTAAAAGTAGAAGTACTCAGATCTTGAACTTGAGTAAAAGTAGAAGTACTCAGATCTTGAACTTGAGTAAAAGTAGAAGTACTCAGATGTTGTACTTTAGTGAAAGTAGAAGTACTCAGATCTGGTACTTTAGTGAAAGTAGAAGTACTCAGATGTTGTACTTTAGTGAAAGTAGAAGTACTCAGATGTTGTACTTTAGTAAAAGTAGAAGTACTCAGATGTTGTACTTTAGTGAAAGTAGAAGTACTCAGATGTTGTACTTTAGTAAAAGTAGAAGTACTCAGATGTTGTACTTTAGTAAAAGTAGAAGTACTCAGATGTTGTACTTTAGTAAAAGTAGAAGTACTCAGATCTTGTACTTGAGTAAAAGTAGAAGTGCTCAGATGTTGTACTTTAGTAAAAGTAGAAGTACTCAGATCTTGTTCTTGAGTAAAAGTAGAAGTACTCAGATCTTGAACTTGAGTAAAAGTAGAAGTACTCAGATGTTGTACTTTAGTAAAAGTAGAAGTACCCAGATCTTGTACTTGAGTAAAAGTAGAAGTACTAAGATCTTGAACTTGAGTAAAAGTAGAAGTACTCAGATGTTGTACTTTAGTCAAAGTAGAAGTACTCAGATCTTGTACTTGAGTAAAAGCAGAAGTATTCAGATCTTGTACTTGAGTAAAAGTAGAAGTGCTCAGATGTTGTACTTGAGTAAAAGTAGAAGTACTCAGATCTTGAACTTGAGTAAAAGTAGAAGTACTCAGATCTTGAACTTGAGTAAAAGTAGAAGTACTCAGATGTTGTACTTTAGTAAAAGTAGAAGTACTCAGATCTTGTACTTGAGTAAAAGTAGAAGTACTCAGATGTTGTACTTTAGTAAAAGTAGAAGTACTCAGATCTTGAACTTGAGTAAAAGTAGAAGTACTCAGATGTTGTACTTTAGTAAAAGTAGAAGTACTCAGATCTTGTACTTGAGTAAAAGTAGAAGTACCAGAGTGTAGGAATACTCTGTTACAGTAAAAATCCATTCAAAATGTTACTCAAGTAAAAGTACAAAGGTTTTAGCATCAAAATAAAATGTACAAGTATCTACAATATTTTACTTAAGTACTTGGGTCAATGTACTGTTAGGACATGGCAACAGAAGCAGAAGGAACCATAATAAGCTGTAATAACCACTTAATTTGAAAACTCCAAACACAACTTTGTACGACCCTTGCGACCAAAGATAAGAAGCCAGACCCTCAGAGACATCTCAAAACAACGTTGTTTTATTCAGAATTCATGTGTTATGGCGAGCTAACAAGTTTTAATTATATACATTTTTATCTTAGTGGAGTTTGATATATTGGATATATCGAATTAAACAATGGGAAAAAAGACGTTTGCAATATTTTGTCTGCATAAGAGTCTGAAAAACGTAACAGAAGTATCTCAAATTGGCTCCACATTAACAAACTACCACTCTAAAATACTCTTAACATGTATTTGTTAAAACATCAGTCAGGATTCAGAAAGCAGCACCATCACTGCGACAATGAAAGTGTGAATGACATTACTAGTATCTTAGATAATAAGCAGAGTTGTGCAGCTCTGTTTATTTACCTTTCCAAAGCGTTTGACACCGTCGATCATCTCATCTTAAAGCAGAGGCTACTCAGTATCGGCCTATCCAGCCTTGCAGTGGGTGGTTTGAGAACTACCTCTCTGAAAGGTCCCAATGTGTTCACTTTGATGGGCTGTCTTCTGAGTGGTTGAACATCACTAATGGTGTACCACAAGGCTCTGTTTTAGGTCCACTTTTATTCTCCATCTACATCAACAGTTTAGGTGATAATGTGGATGAAGCTACTTTACATTTTTATGCGGATGATACTGTGATGTTCTGTGCAGGTCCCTCCATTCAGGAGGCTGGTGTTAAATTACAGGCTGTTTTTAACACTATT
Organism: Pseudochaenichthys georgianus; assembly: GCF_902827115.2. Lineage (NCBI taxonomy): Eukaryota > Metazoa > Chordata > Actinopteri > Perciformes > Channichthyidae > Pseudochaenichthys > Pseudochaenichthys georgianus. The sequence continues at coordinate 18,935 of NW_027262820.1, read as the reverse complement.
CAGACTCAGCTCTCTGAACTAAAGCTTCTTTTAAATGTGGATCAAACCAAGGTAATGCTCTTTTCAAAGCTAAAAAGACACCAGAGCCTGTTTTAGATATTGTAACTACGCAAGGAATACAACTTGAAGTTGTTGCCTGGCTTGATGATTGTCTCTCTTTTAAACTTCATGTCACTAACCTGCTTAAAAAGCTGAGGGTGAGGCTAGGGTTCTTCTACAGGAACAAGTCCTGTTTCTCGCTTGAGGCCAGGAAAAGGCTCTGTGACCTTTGACCTGTGCTGGACTCTGGGGATCTGGTCTATATGAATGCACCTGCCCATTGCCTGGTCAAGTTAGATGCTGCGTATCACAGTGCTCTGAGATGTGTGACAAACTGTAAAGCACTTACGCATCACTGTACCCTGTATGCCAAGGCAGGTCTGCCATCACTTCCTGCACGGAGGCTCAGTCACTGGTACTTTTTCATTTACAAAGCCATGTTGGATAAACTACCATCTTATATCTGCTCCCTGATCTCTCTGCGAATTGAAAGTACTTACAGTACCAACATACAGTGTTAATAACACCTTGTGATCTTATTACATGCTGGAGTAATTCTGCTTCTCATTTAATTTAGGCGATCTTAGGAGGATATTACACACATTTGTTTAATTGCACCATAATGTAAAGCCATTGTTCAGGTATTTGTGTTCAACATGTAAGAAGTAGAAAGTACAGGTATTTGAGTTCAACATGTAAGAAGTAGAAAGTACAGGTATTTGAGTTCAACATGTGAGAAGTAGAAAGTACAGGTATTTTAATTCAACATGTAAGAAGTAGAAAGTACAGGTATTTGTGTTCAACATGTAAGAAGTAGAAAGTACAGGTATTTGAGTTCAACATGTAAGAAGTAGAAAGTACAGGTATTTGGGTTCAACATGTAAGAAGTAGAAAGTACAGGTATTTGAGTTCAACATGTGAGAAGTAGAAAGTACAGGTATTTGAGTTCAACATGTAAGAAGTAGAAAGTACAGGTATTTGAGTTCAACATGTAAGAAGTAGAAAGTACAGGTATTTGAGTTCAACATGTAAGAAGTAGAAAGTACAGGTATTTGAGTTCAACATGTAAGAAGTAGAAAGTACAGGTATTTGAGTTCAACATGTAAGAAGTAGAAAGTACAGGTATTTGAGTTCAACATGTGAGAAGTAGAAAGTACAGGTATTTGAGTTCAACATGTAAGAAGTAGAAAGTACAGGTATTTGAGTTCAACAAGTAAGAAGTAGAAAGTACAGGTATTTGAGTTCAACATGTAAGAAGTAGAAAGTACAGGTATTTGAGTTCAACAAGTAAGAAGTAGAAAGTACAGGTATTTGTGTTCAACAGGTGAGAAGTAGAAAGTACAGGTATTTGAGTTCAACATGTGAGAAGTAGAAAGTTCAGGTATTTGTAAGAAGT
>NW_027262820.1:0-12500 GCF_902827115.2 Pseudochaenichthys georgianus | reverse complement strand
TATTGTGTGTATTTGTATATTTATATTGTGTATTCAATACATATACTCTATTGATATTTATCCTTCAATATATATATTTGTATGTTCACTGTTTGGCATATGTTGTCTATCTTCTACTTCTCATATGTTTATCTATTTTTATTGTATTTACTTCTCATTCGTGCACGATGTCTTATCTTTGCTTCTGCGACAGAAACATTTACGACATTTGGGATCAATAAAATCAAAGTAAACTTTATTGTCAATCTTTCCGTTTGGGTGTACAGAGAGAGAGATCGAAATACCGTTTCCCACAATCCTGAATACAAAAACAAAGATATTTAAAGATATGTAAACAAATTAGGGATGGGAATTTGAAAGCAAATGTATATTCGAATATTCGACCCCGAAAAAAACGGTTAACCGATTAACCGAAATGTACATATCCTATCAAAAAATGTAAATGTGGGAAAAATGATTTTAAAAAAAAACAAGAAACCAAGTGGAATATGTGAAATGTATTGAACTGGTGATCACAGTTTGAACAGTTGACAGCTATAGGCTACAGCTTTCATGCTTAAAACATAACTTGGTTTTTAAATGAAAGAGGGATCAAACACGAACAACATAACAGGTTAGGGTAACGTAACCCGTGACAACAGAGATCAACAACCTGTTACAGGGCCTATGCACAGAATGCAGCTATTCCATACTCATTCTTCTTTAAGAATATGAGCATGTCTACTCAGGGGAGAGGCGGGTGCGGCGGCGACTCACAATCAGGCCAGCTGTAGAGGAGACCCTCTCAGCTGGAATCTGGGCATAAGATGAGGTTTGAGTCTGCGTGGTCTGCGAGTAGGGAGGGGCAGCAGCCGTATCATTGGCTAGAACTAGCTAGGTCTGATGGATTTGGACATAAACGCGAGTGAAGTCTAACCGGACGCGAGGGAGAGATCAGCAGCTCTGCCCGCTGTGAGGGGCCGGTGAGCGGAGAAACACACACCTTTAGACCTAACACACTTGGCTATGGCACTGTCGTATACATTGAAGTATTCCATTTGATAATATGTAATCAACTTGGGCACCCCTCCCAATTTTTTTTAAATATTCATAACTCATATTCTCATACCTGAATAATTTCGAATATTCGACTAATCGTTCCCATCCCTGTTAAAAATATGTACACCCTGTATAGACACAATCAACAGACACATTTATACATATGCACATTAAGACATAAATAAAAGCACAACAATCAATATCATAACAGTCACTTCAATATCTTTGGGAAATGTACATTAGTGCACGAGTGTCCATAGCAACGTAAGAAGTGTCTGGTGCTGTGGTTCATCTTATCTCATGCGTTTCCCTTATATAGAAAGGCACCTGACGACCCAGTGGGCGAGGAGCGGGAGGCGGGGGGTGTGAATAAAGCTCTATTCAAACCGCCCAGCTGACTGAGTGGATGTCTCCCTCTTGGCAGGGCAGAACGGCCGCCCTACGGATGTCTTATTCTCGCCAGGAAACAGTGAGGGTCGCTGCACCCCATGCATACCAATCACACCCGGCCTCCACTGAAACATAGATGCGCCCCGCTCGGCTGGAAAACACTTAAAGAGAGAAACCGGAGCCGAGGAAGAGGTGATATTCTGCTGATGCTCTAATGGAGGGAGCGTGCAAAGGTTGAAAGGTTTGTATTGGGATGCGGCCATGCTGAAGAGACTCAGAGGGAGTGGGACTTTCCACAGTGACTGCGTCTCTATCGAATAACACGTCTTCCCTAAGAGAGGAAATGCAACAAAGCAACGTTTTGAAAGGCCGGTGCAGGGAAGACATGTTTTAACCCTGGAGGTCGCATCTCCCTGGTTCCCTTGACAACAAGCCAATGGGGTCTTTCCATGTGATTCAGGAAAACAAGATCGATGACAAACAAACTTTTATTTACACGTTTTGTTCAGTAACCTCAACATATTAACCACTTTGTGATTTTTAAGTAAAAAGCTAACGTTAGATAGCTATGTTTGCTAAATGGCTTGTTAGATAGATTGCTTACTATATGGCAGGGGGGTCAAACTCAATTTCATCACGGGCCATACTGGCATCATGGTTGCACTCAAAGGGCCGGTTGTAACTTTAAGACGATATAAATATACATATATAAATATTTAATATATATAAAATAATGTGTTATATTACATTACTGCCTCTGCATTGGATTATTATCGGATAGGGTAATAACTTCATAATTAACTACGTCTGAAAGCAGAAGTCTAGTGCAAACAATTGCAAGTCTCTTTCAGTGCGCATGTCACAAAATGATTTAAAAAGAAAAGACAAATTCTGAAAGAAAAAAAAAAGAAAAAGTAACATTTTGAAAAAAAAAGTAAATTTCCGAGAAAAAAGTCTAATTTCAGATGCATTGTGGGACATGTAGTTTATGGGCAATGTGCTTCTGTAAAGCGGCCTGTAACTGTATAATAAACATATGATATTCTTTGTAAGCTCTTGTGGGGCCGCATGAAATGAAGTCGCGGGCCGGATTTGGCCCCCGGGCCTTGAGTTTGACACCCCTGCTATATGGCTATAGACTGTAGAGCGGTGCAGGGATGACGTATTTATCCGGAAGTAAGCTGCTGGTTCCCTCGAAAAAAAAGCAGCGGGATTTCTCCGTAGGATTTTGGAAAATAGCTCGAAATAAGATCTGTGGAAAACGAACCTGTTCGGCCGGATAATCTCCACATGTCTACCCAGGGTTGGGTTGTAACGGAATACATGTATTACGCAATCACAATACACAAATCAAGTAACTGTATTCAGCTCGCGTTACATTTGAAAAACGAGTAATCTGATTACAGTTACTTTCGTAAACCTGAAGTGAATACGTGTTGGATTACTTATTGGAATTATTGGTGGAAAGATTTCCTCTCAACATTTAATATTCATTACTAAAGGTACAGCCGAATCATCACAGCACACAAAACCTATTACCGCCGCAGATGGACCAACAAAGCGTTGTTGTGGGGGTCCGCTCGCTCAGAGAAACGATAACAACGAAACATGGAGGAACAGAAGTCTGCGTTTAAGTCGTGTGTGTGTAGAGGTGTGTGTGGTTAAAACACATCAGCCTGCGGTCGCTCTTTAGCCTTATGATTCTGAAGGTACACACAGTGAAGGCGGTGCGTGGAAGGCGGTGCGTGGAAGGCGGTGCGTGAAAGGCGGTGCGAAAGGCGGTGCGCGCTCCTCTTCTCAGAGGCGGAGCTAACCCTCCCGCTGCCTCCTGGCGCTGCAGAGAGGTCATGAAGTGAAGGAGGTGTTCCTTCTATAGAACAGCTGTGGGCAGCAGATACTGTGAGAGTCACAGACATGAATACATAGATCAAGGCAGACTGGTGCACACACTCTCCTGTTTTGCCAATCCGGTGCTTAAAAACATATATCTCTACACCCCTGGCCGACATGTCCTTAAAATGAAGTCCGAGTTCGACATTTTAATTCGTCTCCTGCCAGCACCGACAGGACAGAAGGCGACACGCCCGTTCTCAGCCGTGTCCCTCACTCCTCACATCCCAAGCTGCATCCCCAACACGTGTATTATGTTCCTGTCAGGGAAACTTCTGCAGCGATGGAGAGTCAGGACTCAGAGAGACACGAGGAGAGCTGGAGCTTTGATGTCAAACACTGGTAGTTTATTACAAGTCAACGGCCGGAGAATTCACATCACAAGTCACAGCAGCAAAAGGTTCTGACTGCACGGTGGGTTGTCATGTCAATTCTGCCCAGCCTCTCTCTCGACAGCCCCTTTAACTAGTTTACAGAGTTAATCAGCATATTGGGGGATGGGGCGTAAACATCTGTGGAGCGACAGGAGATATCCCCCAACGAGAAATACTCAATCACTTTTCAGTGGTGTTTAGAAGCCAGCATTCTCACAGTCGTAAACCCCCCTATCTGGCCATAAAACTGACACTTAAGTGCTGGAGCACATTCCTTAAAGGAGATAACAGAATATCGGTTGGTTATTAACGTCAACAGGCAATACGGTTAAATATCTAGGAGTAGAGACAACATTATTCCCTCACAGTTGTTACATCGTTTCAGTTGTGCTCTTGATAAGCCATTAAAACAGTAAAAACAAGTTTCCTTTTGCTTTTTGTGTCTCCTGTTCACCAAAACACACCATCTGTGATGGAAAAAAAAAGTAATCCAAAAGTAATCTGATTACGTTAAAGACACGTAACTGTAACTCTATTCGGATTGCTTTCAGAGCCATGTATTCAGTAACTGATTACATTTACAAAGTAACCTCCCAACCCTGTGTCTTCCCTACTTTCATAATCTTCTAATCATAAATCTAATCTCCAGAAGCTAAATGCTAACGTGATGCTATAAAGGAACTACAGGCGAGTCCAGCAGCACGACTTCAACGCCACGCCGACTTCAGATCCATATTCAGACGCACAGATTCTAGATGGAACGAGTTGAAGCGTTTGTCTGAACACTCTGCAGGAGGCAGGGACTGGCTTTCAAGCAGAACAGAAACTAACTTAGAGGAGTGTTCACGTGTTCGGCGTAATGACGTACAACGGCCTCCACGACTTCTGTAGTCCTGTTCAGCCGCTTGGTAACAAGCAAGTCGAAGAACAAAACGTGATCCGTCTCTTCAACGCGTCTCAACCTCAGACCTTAGTTCCAGATATTTTCCAAAACCCTATGGAGAGATCCCATTGGCTCTGAGATGAGGGAACAGGAAGTGGAGAAATGCTGACTCACTTCCGGGTTTTAGGACTCGTCACTGCACCCTGACAGCTCAGTTGAATTTAGTCTCTACATAAACTTGTTTTTATAAATGTCAACACTGGACCTTTTATACCTTTCAGGCAGCGGGAGTTATTATTAACTTTCCGCATAGGCTTTGGTGTTACACCAGCTTTTGTTTTTGGAGCTCTTCATCTAGACCAGTGTTTCTCAAACTTTTTCATACCAAGGACTTAATCAATAAAAAAACACTCGCGGACCACCTAACTCCACAAATATCCAAAATCACATCGTTTTTCTAGAACAGATTACAAATCGCCTGAAAATACAACAAACAAGTGGAAACATGTGTGACGAAGGTGTTGCGCTGGACCATATCATGCAATCGAAAGTGAAACTTAAGCTCACTCCATTGCGGAGATATTCCCGCGAGAGTGCGGAAAACTTAAATGTATTTATTTATTTCAAATGTGAAATGTTACCAATATACTCGCGGACCACTAGGGGGCGCTCACGGACCACCAATGGTCCGCGGACCACACTTTGAGAAGCACCAACAGACACTACAGGGTTATTAAAAATGTCCTAATGTGAGACTTGGGCCTTTTCCATATGCCTACCTGCAGTCACTAACACAGGATGGATGCTGTAAACCAGGGGTGTCAAACTCAAGGCGGCCTCACAAGAGCTTACAAAGAATATCATATGTTTATTATACAGTTACAGGCCGCTTTACAGAAGCACATTGCCCATAAACTACATGTCCCACAATGCATCTCAAATTAGACTTTTTTCTCGGAAATTGACTTTTTTTTTCAAAATGTCACTTTTTTTTTTCCTTCAGAATTTGGCTTTTCTTTTTAAATCATTTTGTGACATGCACACTGAAAGAGACTTGCAATTGTTTGCCCTAGACTTCTGCTTTCAGCCGTAGTTAATTCTGCTGTTATTACCATATCCGATAATAATCCAATGCAGAGGCAATCATGTAATATATAATACATTATTTTATATATATTAAATATTTATATATGTATATTTATATCGTCTTAAAGTTACAACCGGCCCTTTGATGATGCCAGTATGGCCCGTGATGAAATTGAGCTTGACCCCCCTGCTGCAGGATAGCTCTGAAGGACGATATGAATTGTTTGCTTTGCTGCTAGTGCTTAACTGGAAGAACTAACTCAAAGGCAACTGAACTGGAAGGGATGTGAATATTAACAGATACACAGTTGTGTGTCTGTGGGCCAATCAGGAACAGCCCTTGATGTCAGAATAACACTCACACATAAGAAATCCCGGTTCAACCCCTGCCTGTAAAATACCAATCCTCCCAATCATAACAAATCAATCAGTGGAGAAGACATTGTATTACTATATATTACTTATATACAACTCGGACACAATCTTTCATCCCACAGGCCATGAGACCGTCAAGCACCTACACTTTTGAAAGAACATCAATAACATTAATCTGTTTGCAACTTACAAATTATTTACCTAATATAACATATTCCAATTTCACACACACACACACACACACACACACACACACACACACACACACACACACACACACACACACACACACACACACACACACACACACACACACACACACACACACACACACACACACACACACACACACACACACACACACACACACACACACACACACACACACACACACACACACACACACACACACACACACACACCCTTCCTCATCCAGCACCAGCCACTTTTCTGCCATCTCCGCTGAACACATATTATTAACATTTTAAACTGTACACCCCGGTTATCTAGGCCCTTTTTGTTTTGTTGTTGTTGTTTGTTTGTTTGTTTGTTTGTTTGTCACACTGTAGGACCTCGAAAAGCGATATTTCTGGATGTACAACATGTAGAATTCTTGACTTTGACCTGACTTTTGACTCCTTGCACTATTTTAACAATTGTATCTGTGTTATTGTGTTGCTCTGTTGGAGGAGCCGGTGACCTCAGAATGTCAGTGATACAGCTACACCGTGGCTTCAGTCTGTGCACACGATAATAAACGCCTTGAGTCTTGAATTTAAATTGTACGTATCGGAGAGAGCAATAGCTGCTACAAGCAGGAGATCTGAGAGTGACGGCTGCAGCATGTGACGACAGATAGCATACATTCAGATTAAACATCGTTCGGCGTGGCTGCACTGGACAGCGACTTGGCCTGAACGTGTATAACGGCCGTGATGATTGCACAGTGACAAACCGTGCTATTACAACGATATCTCTCCGCTCTGTCAACTCTGCATCACATCGGACGCTGCAGTGTGAAGACGCACAGGCCGTGGAGGAGGAGCAGAGAGGGCAGGAGGCAGGAAGGGTTTGTTAACAGTCCAATTCCAGCCGTGATAAAACACACATAGTTCATCTTCCATTTAAAACAGTGGTTCTCAAAGTGTGGTCCGCGGACCACTGGTGGTCCGTGAGCGCCCCCTAGTGGTCCGTGAGTATATTGGTAAAATGTCACATTTGAAATAAATAAATAAAGTGTTCCGCACTCTCGCGGGAATATCTCCGCAATGGAGCGAGCTTAAGTTTCACTTTCAATTGCATGATATAGCCCAGATAAACACCTTCATCAAACATGTGGCCACTTGTTTGTACCATTTTCAGGCAATTTGTAAAAAAACGATGTGTTTTGGGATATTTGTGGAGTTAGGTGGTCCGCGAGTGTCTTTTTATTGGTTAAGTGGTCCTTGGTATGAACAAGTTTGAGAAACACTGATTTAAAACATCTCAGCCTGAAGTGTTTCGCATTGTTAAAACACACCGTGCACGTGTGCTGTGTCGTCATTCAGACGCTTCCTTTCGTGCACTGCCATGTCCAACACATTACATGTTATTCAGCTTAATCCAAAGCAATTTACAGACATGAGCGAAGTGGTATCTTGATCTCGGTTTAACAATTGTAAATGTTTGGTGTTACAGAGTCTAATATTTATTAATAATTTATTTTATTATAATCACAAGAATTCTGTGCTCTGTATCTACCCACAGTCACCTGACTTGTTTAGGCCTCCACTCATTGGGCGAAACATCCGAAATTCTGTCCCTGTACCCATACGGTTATTTTTGCAGGGACTTCCCCCCGTTACGGTATGTTGTGTCCCTTGACGTGTTTGACAGCAGAGGTGAACTGCCCTGGTTTCGGACATTAATGCATGAAGATATGAACGTGTGTGCATGCTGAATCATTTCTTTAATCTGCGCAGGAGCCGAAGTGTGAGGGCGTACAATGTAGCAACGACTGATTCGTTGATCATCTGTTGTCAGAAGAAACAGAGAACGGCAGCAACGATATGCAGACTTGGGTCGTATCCTTCCACAGCACCACGGAGACAGCACTAGTCGACACCAGTCAGTGTGAGAAAACTTTTTTAGAGAGTACTTGTGTGGTACTTGTCCGAATACATTTTTCACTTGTCCGGAATGGACAAAAATTGGGGCCACTGGAATCTTCTTCTTCGCCATCGTATTTTACATTTTCCCACGTTTTTTACGACACCGCTAACGTAAGTGAGCGGTGAGATTTGACTGCATCACACATAGGGTTGGGTATCGTTTGGATTTTAACGATTCCGGTTCTGCTTTTCCGAGAACCGAGTTTTGCTTCCCAACCCGGCCACTGTGCTACACTTCCCGCCCCGCCCCGCCCCGCCCCCGTCTAACTGTACAGAAGGCGGCGAGATGCATTTCCTTAGGAATCGACAAGACTTTTTTTTTCTTTTTTTCTTGTGTCTCTTTTTATATTAATTTTGTATTTATTTGTTCTGTCTTTGTATACATGTATGTATGTAGGTAGGTACGTGTATGTATGTGCATGTGTACATGTGGGTATACATATGAGTATATGGGTACAAGTATTACTGTTACTATTCTTTATTCCCTTATCTATACATTTTCTTTTAATATTATCTTCTATATTACTTTACTTTTACCTATACAGGTATCTATCTTATTTATTTAGTTATTTATTTTTACTAGCTAGGACCGGGAAGGAGGGAAAGGGGAAAAATCAATAAAAATATTGACTGTATAAATGTAAACTCATTGTGCCTGACTCAATAAAAAAAAAGTTAAAAAGAATTAAAAAAAAAGAATCGACAAGCAGACCCGAAACTAACACTTCTAAAGGAACAATGGCGGACACGGACAATTTGCGAATGAGTTCTGCCTTTTGTAAACTGAATGTATCAATAATTTGTCAATAAATCAGGGCGAAAAACGTCACTTGTCCGCCAGACAAGTCAATTGAAAGATCTACTTGTCCGATATTGTAAATAAGACGTCCCGGACGGTGGGACGTGTACTTTTTCACACACTGGTCACACATGACAGCTGTTAGTTAGCCAGGAACATTATCGCTGGCGGTAGCAAATCATTACATACTGCTCAATCAACCAGATAAAATAACCGTGGCTTCATTTCGACCCTGGCATAGTGGTAAATAACCATATATGTTTTAATTGTTATAGTTCTGTATTCACTGGAGCAACCACTGGTTTCCCAATTCCTGTTATTTCAGTGTCTGTGTTGTCTTTCGCTACGTATCATTTTAAAGACTAACCTTAGTGCACTGCATTTCGTACACCGTCTGTCGTCCACTGTGAACACTTGCACAGTGTGTGAATTTCCACCGTGTAGCTTTGTCTAAAATCGCACACGGCTGCCATGCCCTCACAGGAAATGGCGTTCAACGTAGCTAGTTAGATGCCTGGCGTAGTTAGATGGCGAGGCAAGAACATTATTGTTGGCGGGAGCAAATCATTCCAGACTACTCAATTAACCAAATAAAATAACGGGAGCTTCTTCCAACACTATGCAAGTGGTATGTTTATTAAATATATAATAAAATAATGTATAACTTTTTTTGTATGGAGCTTTGTTTACCGTAGCATTGAGCTACGTAGCCAAGATGGCGGTCGTTGAGTCTGAGAAGTGTCCAGACATCCAAACTAAACTTATGAGTGAATTCTCCATACTTCACGTTGGGACTATCGCACCTGTGCACTCAAAATAGCACATGTAAATTCAGAAGTACGTCAAATATGGCTAGATTCCCTCTTTAAAGTTTGTGCTTAGTCATAGTCCCTCTGTCTCACCTCACTTACTCTCCCTGGCTAGTGTTTAAGTAGAAGAAGACATCTCACCGCCTGCCAACACCCTCAGCTTCCTGCCTGACACATCCAAAGTGTCCCAAAGAGACATTTGACAGAGAGGCTGGTAATTAAGAGAAGCTCTCTGACAGATGTATTACCGGCAGTCTCACTGACACGCCAACATTCAGAGGAATTGGCAGATGGAGGATGCTGCCGAGCAAACGAGATATCAGCAGTTCAGTCTGGAGGGAAGTGCTTTTCATTCAAGGATGGATTTAATGATGGTGGATCCAAGACAATCGATTAGTGGTTTGGTGAAGGGGTCCAGATAGTGGTGGGCTTTAAATCAGGAGTGTTACAATACAACATCGTTGGATAGGATGGTTTGGCCACAGATTTGATCAGAGGAAAGGGTTTTTGAAATACATGACCAAAAGTTGACTTTACTGAATCTTTGTTTTGTGTTTGGGCCCTTTGTCTGTGTGGCAAAGACACGTATTTGGATTATAAAGTATGTTTAACACACAGTACAAATAGACACATGCACAGGACTAAATATTAGGTCTAAATACACACGTTTCCAATCGGGACCAGGCACTACTGCCATACGAATCATATATTGTATTGAATCGTATGGTTTTGCATAGTAACGTATTATGCCATAATGTACATGCTGTGTCACTGCCGCCATCGGTATGAAACATATCGTATCGTATCCTACTGTACCATATTGTATAGTAACGCATCAGGCCCGTACCCAGGATTTTCATGATCTAGATATCTGTTTATAAGTCCTGTGGGGGGGGGGGGGGGGGGGGATTTCAAACCATGCCAGTGGGCTGCACCATACATTATATTTGAAAGTGTAATGCATTCGAATCAGTTTATTGTTACCAATAATGATCCACGTTATAATCTGGACATGCAGAAGACATGCCCACTCAACATTGGAAAGTGATGTCTCTGTCCTCTACTCATCCCTCATGGCTAACGGTATGCTCCTCCTCACGTGTCGCTGCTGCCAGTGTATTACAAATAATTCAGTAATTTAGTTCACTTCACTTTTCAGATAGATGGATGGGGTAAATGCAACCCTGGTCCCTGCAGTTCCTCTCTTTCTCTCGGCCTGTCCTGCATCTAATAATAATAATACATTTTATTTCTATAGCGCTTTTCTTGAACCCAAAGACGCTTTACATTTGGAAGGGAGGGTAGACAAACAAAACAAAAACAAAGCCAAAACAAAACAGTAAAGTAAAGCAGTCAGGAGGAAGTTGGTTGGGGGGGGGGGGGGGGGGCTTATGGATACAGAGTTGAAGAGGTGGGTTTCGAGGCGGAACTGGAACAGGGTGAGGGACTCAGACTCACGGAGGTCTTGGGGGAGGGAGTTCCAGAGCCACAGAGAAGGCTCTATCCCCGAAGCTCCGGAGTTTGGCGTTCAACATTGTTAGATGGCTAGGCAAGAACATTATTGTTGGCAATAGCAAATCATTCCAGACTACTCAATTAACCAAATAAAATAACGGTAGCTTCTTCCAACACTATGAAAGTGGTATGTTTATTAAATATAGAATAAAATAATGTATAACTTTTTTTGTATGGAGCTTTGTTTACCGTAGCACTTGAGCTACGTAGCCAAGATGGCCAAAAGCTCCGGAGTTTGGCCTTGGGGATGGAAAGAAAACCGGCTGAGGTGGATCTGAGGGACCGGGGGGGTTGGTAGAGGATGAGGAGGTCAGTGAGGTAGGGGAGGGGGGGGGGGGGGCTCTCCCTTACGAAAGCTAAAATGGCCCTCAAATAAAATGTATTATTGGTATTGCATCTGTGCCTCTCAGGTTAATCCTGGTGTCAATAGGGAAGATCTGCACGGTTTCTCTACAGCTCATGTTCAGCAGAACAGGCGGTGCAGCTGCCGGGTTTGGCACCCCACTATAACTTCGTCCAAGATAGTCGTACTGTCACCACAATCACACCGGTGTTTGTTGTTCACCTCTCGTTTGTGCCCACTAAAGCATTATACTCTGGGCTCAGCAGGTGAGAAACTAAAGGGGGGCTTCCACATGTGGCAGACCAGGTGTTGGTGCTGCCGGATTTGGCACCCCCACTATAACTTCGTCCAAGATAGTCGTACTGTCACCACAATCACACTGGTGTTTGTTGTTCACCTCAAAAGCATTTTGCTCTGGGCTAAGCATATACATATATCTTTTTTTTATTATTATTCTTTGCCTTTCAAAAGCATTACATCATTATTTAAACAACACGGAAATAACTTAAGTATTTATTTCACCTTCCCTTATTATACATCCATGGGTACAAGTCCGGACTGCGGCTGTTTGTTGATAAATTGATGTTGTCTTCTTCTGTTTGCTTTAATGTATGCTACTTAGTTGTGCATTGCCCCCACCGCCAGTAAATACTACTGGAAGTACTACAAAGAACCCTGTTAATTATGTGCAGTTATTTCACAAGTTTTATTATACACACGTCGAAAACAATACCGAGGTCCGGACCTCTGTGACCTCAATGGTGGGTACGGCCATGGAAATGTACCGTATTGTATAGTAACGCATCATACTAGGGATGTAACGATATATCGAATATCGCGGTAAATAA
>NW_027262819.1:20000-22363 GCF_902827115.2 Pseudochaenichthys georgianus | reverse complement strand
CCACACACACACACACACACACACCACCACACACACACACACACACAACACACACACACACACACCACACTACACACACATCACACCACACACACACACACACACACACACACACACATCACACACACACACACACACACACACACCACACACACACACACACACACACACACACACACACACACAACACACACACACACACACACACACCACACACACACACATACACACACACACACACACACACACACACATACACAGGTCTCTCCCTAAATGGCCTTGTTCTCACTGCAGTCTAATACAGAAATGATTACACTGCAACAACAGCGGCTGTTATTTCACTATTGATTTGTTTCGGCGTCACGGCAACATATCCGTTCCCTTTAACGAAGCAAAGTCCTCAGAACGGGATGTTTTGTCAAGTGGGAGGTTAATTTAAAGAGCCTGTGATACTACTAAAGGTGGACATGGCACCTCTAAAAACAACACTAAAAGACAGAGGTTTAAAGTAACTAAGTACATTAACTCAAGTACTATACTGAAGTATAATTTTGAAATACTTGTACCATTTTATAAATGGTGTACTTTTCCTCCACTACATGTATTTAATACCTTTAGTTACTTCACAGATGTGGATGAATGATGTGAAATCTAACCAAGTGTTGAATCAGACTTTAGTTCCACCTGGAGTAAATCCACCAGCTACCCTGCAGTCTACCAAGTACTTCAGACTAGCTGCACCTCCTCCAGCTACCCTGCAGTCTACAAAGTACTTCAGACTAGCTGCACCTTCACCAGCTACCCTGCAGTCTACAAAGTACTTCAGACTAGCTGCACCTTCACCAGCTACCCTGCAGTCTACAAAGTACTTCAGACTAGCTGCACCTACACCAGCTACCCTGCAGTCTACAAAGTACTTCAGACTAGCTGCACCTTCACCAGCTACCCTGCAGTCTACAAAGTACTTCAGACTAGCTGCACCTTCACCAGCTACCCTGCAGTCTACAAAGTACTTCAGACTAGCTGCACCTTCACCAGCTACCCTGCAGTCTACAAAGTACTTCAGACTAGCTGCACCTTCACCAGCTACCCTGCAGTCTACAAAGTACTTCAGACTAGCTGCACCTTCACCAGCTTTGAGAACACTTTCATGATCAATCATTATAAAACATATCATATATATTATTTTGAGATGGACCAATCTGCACAACGACTACTTTTACTGTCGCTACCTTCACTATATTTTGATGAGAATACTTTTCTACTTTCACTTGAGGAACATTTTCAATGCAGGACTTTTACTGGAACAGAGTGTTCCTACACTCTGGTACTTCTACTTGTACTCAAGTACAAGATCTGAGCACTTCTACTTTTACTCAAGATCTGAGTACTTCTACTTTTACTCAAGTACAATATCTGATTACTTCTACTTTCACTCAAGAACAAGATCTGAGTACTTCTACTTTCACTCAAGTACAATACCTGAGTACTTCTACTTTTACTCAAGTACAAGATCTGAGTACTTCTACTTTTACTCAAGCACAATATCTGAGTACTTCTACTTTTACTCAAATACAATATCTGAGTACTTCTACTTTTACTCAAGCACAATATCTGAGTACTTCTACTTTTACTCAAGTACAAGATCTGAGTACTTATACTTTTACTCAAGTACAAGATCTGAGTACTTCTACTTTTACTCAAGTACAATATCTGAGTACTTCTCCTTTTACTCAAGTACAAGATCTGAGTACTTCTACTTTCACTCAAGAACAAGATCTGAGTACTTCTACTTTAACTCAAGCACAAGATCTGAGTACTTCTACTTTTACTCAAGTACAATATCTGAGTACCTCTACCTTTACTCAAGTACAATATCTGAGTACTTCTCCTTTTACTCAAGCACAAGATCTGAGTACTTCTACTTTTACTCAAGCACAAGATCTGAGTACTTCTACTTTTACTCAAGTACAAGATCTGAGTACTTCTACTTTTACTCAAGCACTAGATCTGAGTACTTCTACTTTTACTCAAGCACAAGATCTGAGTACTTCTACTTTTACTCAAGCACTAGATCTGAGTACTTCTACTTTTACTCAAGTACAAGATCTGAGTACTTCTACTTTTACTCAAGCACTAGATCTGAGTACTTCTACTTTTACTCAAGTACAATATCTGAGTACTTCTACTTTTACTCAAGTACAAGATCTGAGTACTTATACTTTTACTCAAGCACTAGATCTGAGTACTTCTACTTTTACTCAAGTACAATATCTGAGTACTTCTACTTTTACTCAAGTACAATATCTGAGTACTTCTACTTTTACTGAAGTACACATTCTGAGTATTTCCACTTTTACTCA
>NW_027262819.1:0-15000 GCF_902827115.2 Pseudochaenichthys georgianus | reverse complement strand
AACTTATAGCACTTTAAAGCAGACGTCTGTCTCAGAAGTTGGTGTAAAAAAGTGGAATTCGTCGTGGAACAATTTATTTATGTTTAAGAAAATGTATAAAGAAAAGCGTAATCAGACAGTATGATTTGATTGGGTACTAGTTTTAGGTTTCTGTTAGTATTTGTAAGCAACTGTGATTGACAGAACATTGATTTTATATATATATATATATAATATCCTGCATTATATTTTGTTACTGGAAATTTGTATTTCCGCAAGTATATATTTTAACTTTTAAATGCTATTTTATTTCTAATTCAGAAATATTTTGGAATGTTTATTTCTAGAGTCTTAATTTCTCTTAATGCCTTGTTTTTCATGCTGCTGCAGCGCAAACATTTCCCAAATTGGGATCAATAAAGTACTTTACCTACCTACCTACCTACCTACCTACCTACCTACCTACCTACCTACCTACCTACCTACCTACCCGCCAGTCCGTCCATCCATCTATTTAATTTGTGTTATTTCGTTTTTTTTGTTTGTTTTCTCAGTAGGAGCAGGTCAAATAAGATGTTCTTCTCCTTGCTCCTTTCCAACATGGGCTACAACTAAAAAAAATCTGTTTAAAGTGTACATGTTTCGTTTTACTATAACTGCCATGTGTGGAATAAACGAATAAATACAACAATTGTATAAAATTGGAAGTATTATGAGAAGACAAAATGCTTCAATGAGGTTTCTTTTCCCCCAGATAAAGATTTGAAAACCTTTAAAAGTTTGCACATCAGTTAATAAGCTGTGTGGTGAGCAGGGGCGGACTGGCCATTGGGAATACCGGGAGTTTTCCCGGTGGGCCGGTGCTGTGCGTGGGCCGGAGGGCCAAAAAAAAATATTATTATTTTTTTGCCTAAATCCTACCGGCCCACATTCGTAAGTGTTCCGGCCACTCCCTGGAGTGTGTGCACCAGATTGATGCATTTAACTTCAACATTTAAACACACATCTTCCCGGGGGAGCTTGCCCCCGGACCCCCCTAGAGGAGGTTAGGTCCACCACCTGCCCACACCCCCTGTTAAATTGTCTCATCCACTGTTACGTCCCAACTAGGGGAAGAGGAATGCAACACACACCAGTATGTAGTTTTATTACAGAACAGGGTGTAACGCAATGGAAGGCGTGCAGCCTGAACAAACACAAGGGCCGAAAGGCACAGGTTGATAACCAACCTAACAAAAGGAGGACTCTAAAAAAAGGAGCCTACTTCAATACAAAGACATATAGCTAATAACCAAAATAACCCTCAAAGTGGTCTAAAGAAAGGAAGCTGTAAGGAAACACAGCTGAAGGAGGGAAACTAAGCACCCTACGCTAAACACATATATCCACACTCATCGCTAAGCACATAAGTTGTCACTCGACACTAAGCACATATGTCTCACCAAACACAGTCTGTAGTGTCCACGACACAAGAGCAAAAGGTCTGATCGCAGCAGAGCCTCCTGAGTGATAACTGTTCCCAGCTTTGTAGTCCTCTCCAGCAGGTGTGCGGTGGGCTTGCACAGGGATTGGAGAACGTCGGGTCCGGCGTGCTCCAATCAGTGTCCTCGGAAGTGGACCAGGAGATGACAGCCAATGACGTTGGGGCAACCACACAGCTCATTTACATAATCACACACACAGCTGCTAAAAAAAAAGTAATATATTACATATCACTTATGTGGTCTCGCAAGTCGCGCAGATTACATAGGCCTACATGTATATAAACCTGCGGCGGAAACCCCTCTTGTCTCTTGATTATTTTATAAAAGTAACGAAGTAACGCGTGTTAGTAACTGTAGTTTGATTACTGAATTATAAAAGTGTTACACTACTCCGTTACCGACAAAAGTAATATTATTACTTTGTAACGTGTTACACCCAACTCTGCCCACGCCCATGTTTTATTCCATGTGTCAAGTCAGGCAAATTGAGTCCAAATGTTATTGCATCTATGATCTGTTAACATTAAAATCACTAAATATATGCTGTAACTATTTTGCTCCAGGCAACTCAAGGGCTCAGGTAATGATGACTATATGAATAATTGTCCAAAATAACATTAATTGCAGGTTTTTTGTTAATTAACATACTTTCGTCGCCGGCCGGCCGATACATGCCGCGCATTAAGTGGGCCTGTCTGTCTATTAATCCCCGGGCCACTTTTCCCCCCCAGTCCGCCCCTGGCTGTGCGTAATCTATCAGATAGAATGCATGTTTGTTGCTGATTTTACGCATCAACCTTGTACGTCTAATTTCCTGTTTGACATTTCGTTAAAGGCACTGTCTTCTAAAATGACTCCGGGTCTTAAAAATCCAATTGAAGGTATAGAAGTGCAGAGTCAGCAGTCTCAAAGCACATCTTGTTATTCTTACTGAAGCTCCAGCGAAGGTGACATTTTGGAAATGAGAGGTTTGCATTTCACACATGGGGGGATCCGTCAATTTGGCTTAGTGCAGACACAATATGTGGGTTATGTGAAATCAATAGTAATACAGATTGGGTTTCCAACATATGAAATAATTAAAATCATATCTTGGACACACTCTCGCTCTCGCTGCTCTCCACGTTTACTGTCTGCTCGTAATTTACATCAGGTCGTTGGTTATATCGCCTCCACAGAGTTCATGTATTCCCATTTTACCTACAAATCAAGTGCAGGAAGTAAACATTTTCTCCTGGAATGCATCCACACTGAACTCCTGGATCGATATGACCTCGCTTTAAATTAACTCATTAACTCAATGCTGTTAAAAGTTGTTGAGAAGAGTGGAGATACAGTGGCTGAAGTAATGAGATTTCGAGGGACTACTCAAATGTGTTTTTTAAGGTGATACCTTCTCACGGATAAATCCATATCTGCATTAAATATGACATTTATTGGCAGATAATCATTATGCCACAATAAGTATGTGAAGATGAGGTATGTGATTTCTGCTGGTGCTTATGTTGACTATTAAGACAAAATCCCCCGTTTACAGATATTGATTCAAATAATGGAGACATGCTGCCATTCATTGTGAGTGGAACTGCTGATTAGCTGCTAATTATTCCTGTATACCTTGCAATTAACTTAAGACTTAACTATTAAGACTCCACTCTATTGAGCTGATAAAGGTTCAACTTCCTGCCAATGTTCCCTGACATGGGGAGAACCAATAACCAATTGCACTTGTTTTGATTCGTTTTGGAAACAGAAGCACGGCTATTAGCATCTGAGCTAGCTCCAACTAAAAACAGAAGCACGGCTATTAGCATCTGAGCTAGCTCCAACTAAAAACAGAAGCACGGCTATTAGCATCTGAGCTAGCTCCAACTAAAAACAGAAGCACGGCTATTAGCATCTGAGCTAGCTCCAACTAAAAACAGAAGCACGGCTATTAGCATCTGAGCTAGCTCCAACTAAAAACAGAAGCACGGCTATTAGCATCTGAGCTAGCTCCAACTAAAAACAGAAGCACGGCTATTAGCATCTGAGCTAGCTCCAACTAAAAACAGAAGCACGGCTCTTAGCATCTGAGCTAGCTCCAACTAAAAACAGAAGCACGGCTATTAGCATCTGAGCTAGCTCCAACTAAAAACAGAAGCACGGCTATTAGCATCTGAGCTAGCTCCAACTAAAAACAGAAGCACGGCTATTAGCATCTGAGCTAGCTCCAACTAAAAACAGAAGCACGGCTATTAGCATCTGAGCTAGCTTCCACAATAATGTCCAAAAGCACTTGTAAAAACAAATGAACAAAAGGGGCATTATGGTGGATCCAATGATTGGATTATATGAATAACTGGGAACTGTAATCCAGTGTGTAGAAGGCAAAATGCAAAGTTAGCCTGTGTTGTTTTGTTATTGTCAAAAATGTGTTCAAAAAAACTCACATTGGTTATTGATTATTTCCGGGTAATTGTCACATGGGTGTAGTTTTTGGTATTTAGGGCACCTGTTGTATGTGAGGGTTAGTGGACGTATGGTCATGGTTTTGGTAGTTAATTTCCTTATTACATTTCCTTAAATCTCTAACTTAAGTACAGACTTTTAGCATTGATCTGATTCACAGCAATGAGTGCAGTCTAGCCTTCAAGCAACTATAATCATTGGGAATTTAGTTGCTTCATATCGTCAACGGAAGAAGATTGACGCTACAGAATAGACCGGATGTTAAGCTAACATATCGTTTGGATGCTTAGGATCATGGATTTTTAACTTGTAATGGACAATGAAGGAGCTATGGGACCTTTTCCTTTTGGCTGATGGGGAAGGAGAAGCCCGAAATAACTTCGGCGAGGTGAAAACATTTTAGTCTAGACTAGAGCGATGCTAACCTCTAGAGTAGCGCTAACAATGCTAATATGCTAACATGTTGGTATTGCCACGCCCTGGCTCAAGGACGGACAAAAGAAGGATATCATTCATATCCAATTCAAGTATATTTATTTAAATGGATTTGCTATCCTTGCTCCAAAATGGTGGAATGAGCTCCCCATTGAAATCAGGACCGCAGAAAGCTTACACACCTTCCGGCGCAGACTGAAAACTCATCTCTTTCGACTCCACTTCGAGCGATAGAATGACTAACAAAGAACTGCTAACAGAGCACTTATATACTAATAAAGGACTGGCTTATCTATAGCCAGTTGAGTAGCACTTGAAACGATTGGCTCTTTGAAACCTGATGTTCTTATATGATTCTGTTTTCTTCAAGGTTGTGTCTTCCTGGTCGAATGTACTTATTGTAAGTCGCTTTGGATAAAAGCGTCAGCTAAATGCAATGTAATGTAATGTAATGTAAATAAACTAAGTTAATTATGAGGTCAGTTAATCAGTAGTGTGTGTTGTGTGTGGGTGTGTGAACATGTATCAGTATATAAAGCAAAGACAAGACTTTTTACACCAGAAGAAGAGTACCAGCGCTTGAAATGCAAGATCAAATCCCGGCCAAATTCCACATGTGTTTTGTTACCACTCTTTCGCCAGTCTCTAAAACGTTGGCGGTACGCTTCAGGCACCAACTCATAAGCTTTCAAAACAGCCGATTTCACCGTATCGTAATCTTTACAGGCGTCAGAAGATAAAGCGGAGTAGGCTTCTTGTGCTTTACCTGTAAACATTAACGTTCTGTCCAAATCAGGCCAGCCCCTTGAATCACCATCAAACAGACAAAAGTCAAGACAAAAAATAAAAAGTGTCTACATCATGTCCGTAAATTTTTGGCAACAACAGTAAATTACTTGCAACATCAAAGCGTGAACTTCCAAGATCCTCATTCAAAGCCGATGCAGACCTTTTACCTGCCCTAATCAAAGCGATTGTGACAACGTGACAGCTTTAATTACATTATTAGTTTCTCCAGACTCTAAATACATTAATACGAAGTGTATGTCGTCATTCCTCTTGGCTTCTGGCCTAAATCTGTCAAATCCAAACGCCATTCAGGAGAGTTGCTTCGTCGCTTGTGATGTCATGCTTTGCAGTACTGATTGATTTTTGAGTCATGGATGCTGTAATTGGTCCCCATGATAAATCTCCAAAGTGGCCTCATTAATTAAGACGCAGCAGAATGACTCAGCTCGGATTTAATGGCGAGCTCAAAGAACAGTTGAATACATTTTGAGGAGCGTTTGATTTATGTCGTCTTCGTGCAGGTGACATATTTGCTGTTGAAGCAGTTTATGGGTTCTGATAAAAGAAACATTTCAATCTTCTGAACTCTGGCGGGAATATTTGACTTTGTGTTAGGCCGCAATAAAAAACATTATGGCAAGAATATGTTCTGCTCTTATCGTAAATCTCTCTTACTTTATTCCCAGACATTTGCCCGTTCAAGGTTTCCAAGAAAGCACCAAACTCTCAATTTCCAAATGTCGTAAATTGTACCGGAGGCGATGCATGTTCAACATTTTTAATAAGTCTTTTGGTATAATCAAATGCTATATCCCTGTTCTGCTGAAGTTGAGAGTTGCTATCACTAATGTTGAACGCTAGGGAAAAAGAGGTGTGGAAGTACCTTTTAAACTGGCATTCTCATAAATGAGCATGCAGTGAGCTCTGTAACGAGAAGGCTGTCTAGCAGAAGAAACTCAGCTAAATTCTGCCGTGATTAAACGCAATTTTGTTCCAAACCACATCAAGGATTATTTCTGAAACAGTCTGGAGCTCAAAGGCTTTCTCTCTCTCAGGTAAACCACAAGGTGAGTTCCTTTTTATGTCCTGCTTCTTCACACGTACCCTCTCCAGTACAGGTTAGCTCTGAGTGTTAGCATGCTAATGTAAACACCGACCATATTACTTCCAAAACACGTCCTGCATTGTTTCTGAAAGCAACGTTTCTGATTGGCCCGTGGGTGTAAAGCCCGCCCACATTTTAGTCGTCATGACGCAGCAACTCTGGATTAGCTCCGTTGTAGCCCCGTTTTTACAGATGTGGACACGGAGGAAAAGAGAGAGGGTTTTATTTTCTGACACTTTGTGAGTCTCCTGACACACCGGGGACACACCGGGGACACACCGGACACACACCGGGACACACCGGGGACACACGGGACACACACCGGGGACACACAGGGACACACCAGGGACACACAGGGACACACCGGGAACACACCGGGGACACACACCGGGGACACACCGGGGACACACGGAACACACCGGGGGGACACCGGGGACACACACCGGGTACACACCGGGGACACACGGACACACACCGGGGACACACCTTGATGTATAAAAGACATAAAAAGTGCATTTTGCATGATAGGTGACCTTTAACAAGTGAATGCTGTAGAGCAGGGCTGTCAAACTCAATTTCATCACGGGCCACATTCGCATTATGGTTGCACTCAAAGGGCCGGTTATAACTTTAAGACTATATTAAAATACATATATAAATATTTAATATATTTAAAATAATGTATTATATTACATCATTGCCTCTGCATTGGATTATTATCTGATAGGGTAATAATAACTTCATAATTAACTAGGTCTGAAAGCAGAAGTCTAGGGCAAATAATTGCAAGTCTCTTCAGTGCGCATGTCACAAAATGATTTTAAAAGAAAAGCAACATTTAAAAAAAAGTGACATTATGAAAAAGAAAGTAACATTTTGAAAAAAAATTCAATTCTGAGAAAAAAGGCATATTTAGAAGAAAAAAGTCAAATTTGAGATGCATTGTGGGACATGTAGTTTATGGGCAACGTGCTTCTGTAAATCGGCATGTAACCGTACAACAAACATATTATATTATATGCAAGCTCTTGTGGGGCCGCAGAAAATGAAGTCGCGGGCCGGATTTGGCCCCCGGGCCTTGAGTTTGACACCCCTGCTGTAGAGCTTGCTTTCAATGTAAGAACAAATGGGATTATTTGAGTGGTTCTTGCAAGATGTCCAGTGATTTCTTTTCATCCACCACCAGAGTATGTAGTAGATAACGAGAGCACCAACTTGACAGACCATGTTTCAGCATCGTTGATAGTAAAGAGTAAAGAAAAAATGAGCACTATTCATACTCAAAGACATCATGTATGTTGGGGCATTGCAGAGATTCATTTGATCAATAAACCTGGAGGTTAGGAAGAGGTCTGGCGGTTCACAAGACATTTAATTTTCCTTTTGAAGTCAACAGTCCGTCTGCATCTATGCTTTCAGACAACACTATTCTCCTTTGATTCTCACTGTGACTCACTTCCATGGCAACAATAGAGAGGAGATTTATCCCTGGACTAAGGGACACAAAGAGCTGAAGTCAGGCCCTGTTTCCCTCTCGACAGACAGTAAGCTGTTCTGAACCTCAGAGAGCTTTCTTACAGAGCCATAGTAGGTCATTCCCACCTTGGAATATGTCCTATCAAAGGCTTAACCACTCAACTGTTGGTCACTGAAGGCTCTGTTACGAGGTCCACAAGGACATCCGTTTTGGAGACACACATATGCACCGCTTTAACTCAAACAACCTCATCTTAGGCTGTGGCTCAGTGGGTAGTGTTCTGGACTTCGAATCAGGGGATAGCAAGTTCGAGTCCCACTGCAGTCGGCATGTGGTTGTGTCCTGGGCAAGACACTTCTCCTGGGGGGATTGCCCACAGTATTGAGTATGTAAGCCAAATGTAATGTAATGTAATCTTAAACTCTACAAGTTAAGGTTTATACCGGTTGGTCCAACTTGTAAGGCTCTGGCGTGGGAAAGAAGGACGTATAACCCACTAATGTGAAAGACTCTTAACAATAAGAAAATACAACTAAATGGAAATGTATATTGCAGTAAAACCTGATCATAATATACAGTTGCAAGAAACAGTATGTGAACCCTTTGGATAGCGTCGTGTGTTCCTTCAGAACAACTCAGCGTTGGTTTCATCCGTCCACAGAACATGTTGCCAGTCGTGCTGTGGAACATCCAGGTGCTCTTTTGCAAACTTCAAACGTGCAGCAATGTTTTCTCTGGACAGCAGTGGCTTCCTCCGTGGTGTCCTCCCATGAACTCCATTCTTGTTCAGTGTTTTACGTATCGTAGATTCGTCAACAGAGATGTCGGCATGTGCCAGAGATTTCTTTAAGTCTCTCGCCGACACTCTAGGACGGCCCCTCCTCGGGAGAGTAGCAACAGTGCTGAACTTTCTCCATGTATAGACGACTTGTCTTATCGTGGACTGATGAACATCAAGGCTTTAGAGATACTTTTGGAACCCTTCCAGCTTTATGCAAGTCAGCAATTCTTAACCGTAGGTCTTCTGAGAGCTCTTCTGAGCGAGGCATGCTTCACATCTGGCAACGCTTCTTAAGAATAGCAAATTCAAAACTGGTGTGTATTTTTTATAGGGCAGGGCAGCTTCAACCAACATCTCCAGTCTCGTCTCATTGGTTGGACTCCAGGTTGGCTGACTCCTGACTCCAATGAGCTCTTGAAGAAGTCTTTAGCCGAGGGGTTTCCACCCTGCACTGTGAATGTTTACATGGTGTGTTCAATAAAAACATGAACACACATCATTGTTTGTGTGGTATTAGTTGAAGCAGACTGTGTGTGTCTGTTGTTGTGACTTAGACGAAGATCAGAACACATGTTATGACCAACTTATGCAGAAATCCAGGTCATTCCAAAGGGTTCACAAACTTTGTCTTGCAACTGTATATAATAATTAGGGCCAGGACTTTAACGCGTTAATTCAGATTAATTAATTACACAAAAATTAACGCGTTAAAAAAATGAACGCATTTTAATCGCACTTATTTTTGCACAGCGGAACGTTTCTCACTGGAGGAGTTTCAGGCGTACCGATTATACTGGAGCACCAACTAACGTTCATGACTTCAGCATGGGACTTCAAACAACAACAAACCACGGTGAACAATAGTCAAACATGAACGAACAAGCTGATGAGACGCTTTGGTCGGCCCCGTGGATGGGACATTTTGTTTTAAAAAACGGACGGGTGGAAGCGTCGATAAGAGCACGGTTGTGTGTAAATTATGCAAAAAGGAATTTGCATATCACCGCAGCACATCAAGCCTAAAGTATCACCTAAATGCAAAGCATGTAGCAGCTAGCATGTAGCAGCTAGCATGTAGCAGCTAGCATGTAGCAGCTAGCATGTAGCAGCTAGCGTGGATGTTAGCCCGACTCCGAGTGCAAGGAACCACACCCTGACCCAACCCACACTCAACCAGATGACTGGTTTCAGGGCCAGGATGAGTCAGTCCACGTCTGAGAGGAATAACCAAGCTCCCTGGCTCACTGGACTGCACTCGACTGTCGACCACGTGGAGTCACATCCATGTGGAAACTGCTTCTCACTGTTCTCAGGTCAGATATGTATATTTGATTAAAAATGCGATTAATTTCGATTAATTAATGGATGTGTATCATGTTGGTGAGCTGAGAAAAGAGTGAGTAATGTTCAGTGTTCAAAACATTCGGGAAGAGCTATCATCAGTTGTATGTTTAATGCAACAGGTAAATCTGATCCATCGTCTGTCACTCAGGACTCACACACACATCTTCTGACATGTTCCCATCGTGACTCGGGGGCCACTTCATATGTGTGCTCTCCCTCATCTGATAAATATAATATTGCTTTGCCAATGAAACCCGACCAATCAGAAGTCTTATGACTCTGCTGGGAGACATCAGGGCAATATCAAGCGAGAAAGAAACATATTCAGAGGACTGGATAGAAATCTGAGCCAAATGGATTATCCAGCGCCCGACCCCAAGGCAGGTGCACTCACTTGGTTTGCAGTCATTTGATAAGCTGTAATTGTATTTGAAGTATATACTTTTATCATATGAGAACTGATGAGAGCCTTAAGGCAATGTCTCATCCGATTATACGCTCCGTATGTATCGATGAATGGTTAGAAAAGGACCGCTCTCTGCACCATGTTTTATTCCACTGCACACAATGCATGGAGAGGGGAAGACTCACCAGCTCCTTTTTGCCTCGGGGCGTTTCCAGTGCATGCTGGGAATTATACAGCGAGAGGTGAGAGGTGGCCTGAATGGGACTCCTGAGGGAAATATCTGTCTCTAAAGCTGCTAAATGTTTCAACATGCTCACCGGCCGCTTCCTAACCTTGTCCGTCTGCTTCTGAGCAGTGGGAATGTAAGAGCTGTTAGCTTTCCACACACACACTGCCTTAAAGGTCTCCTCTCATACTCTTTATCAACAATATATATCAGGTCTCAGATATATCCAGCACTTGTCTCTGATTGGCTGACACACCAAACAGATCATTGCAGCATTACCCATAATCCAATCTGTTTCAAAAGTGCTGATTCTGTGTGTCTGTAGCTTTAAATGCTAATGAGCTGCTGCTGGCCACGCCCCTCTGAGAGATGATTGGTTAAAACACAATGGAGCTCTAGGAGGAGATTCAGGTGATAAGGGGCGGGGGGGGGTACCTTGGTTGCTGATTGGCTCATGGCTACACAAGACAACACATCGTGATGACATCATAAAGTGGCCAAAATCTGATCAGCTCATTTTTTTATAGAAATGGATCAAAAAGAGAGAGAATCTTTGTTCCTGAAACTTTCAGAGTCTCTTTCCACAGAGGGGACACATGTTGATGTAGAAGAGACATGAAGAAGAGGGGACACATGTTGATGTAGAAGAGACGTGAAGAAGAGGGGACACATGTTGATGAAGAAGAGACATGAAGAAGAGGGGACACATGTTGATGTAGAAGAGACATGAAGAAGAGGGGACAAATGTTGATGTAGAAGAGACATGGAGAAGAGGGGACACATGTTGATGAAGAAGAGACATGGAGAAGAGGGGACACATGTTGATGTAGAAGAGACATGAAGAAGAGGGGACACATGTTGATGTAGAAGAGACATGGAGAAGAGGGGACACATGTTGATGAAGAAGAGACATGGAGAAGAGGGGACACATGTTGATGTAGAAGAGACATGAAGAAGAGGGGACACATGTTGATGTAGAAGAGACATGGAGAAGAGGGGACACATGTTGATGAAGAAGAGACATGGAGAAGAGGGGACACATGTTGATGTAGAAGAGACATGAAGAAGAGGGGACACATGTTGATGAAGAAGAGACATGGAGAAGAGGGGACACATGTTGATGTAGAAGAGACATGAAGAAGAGGGGACACATGTTGATGTAGAAGAGACATGAAGAATAGGGGACACATGTTGATGTAGAAGAGACATGCAGAAGAGGGGACACATGTTGATGTAGAAGAGACATGAAGAAGAGGGGACACATGTTGATGTAGAAGAGACATGGAGAAGAGGGGACACATGTTGATGTAGAAGAGACATGGAGAAGAGGGGACACATGTTGATGTAGAAGAGACATGAGGAAGAGGGGACACATGTTGATGTAGAAGAGACATGAAGAAGAGGGGACACATGTTGATGTAGAAGAGACATGAAGAAGAGGGGACACATGTTGATGTAGAAGAGACATGAAGAAGAGGGGACACATGTTGATGAAGAAGAGACATGGAGAAGAGGGGACACGTGTTGATGTAGAAGAGACATGAAGAAAAGGGGACACATGTTGATGTAGAAGAGACATGAAGAAGAGGGGACACATGTTGATGTAGAAGAGACATGAAGAAGAGGGGACACATGTTGATGTAGAAGAGACATGAAGAAGAGGGGACACATGTTGATGTAGAATAGACATGGAGAAGAGGGGACACATGTTGATGTAGAAGAGACATGAAGAAGAGGGGACACATGTTGATGTAGAAGAGACATGAAGAAGAGGGGACACATGTTGATGTAGAAGAGACATGAAGAAGAGGGGACACATGTTGATGTAGAATAGACATGGAGAAGAGGGGACACATGTTGATGTAGAAGAGACATGAAGAAGAGGGGACACATGTTGATGTAGAAGAGACATGAAGAAGAGGGGACACATGTTGATGTAGAAGAGACATGAAGAAGAGGGGACACATGTTGATGTAGAATAGACATGAAGAAGAGGGGACACATGTTGATGAAGAAGAGACATGAAGAAGAGGGGACACATGTTGATGTAGAAGAGACATGGAGAAGAGGGGACACATGTTGATGTAGAAGAGACATGAAGAAGAGGGGACACATGTTGATGAAGAAGAGACATGAAGAAGAGGGGACACATGTTGATGTAGAAGAGACATGAAGAAGTGGGGACACATGTTGATGTAGAAGAGACATGAAGAAGAGGGGACACATGTTGATGTAGAAGAGACATGAAGAAGAGGGGACACATGTTGATGTAGAAGAGACATGGAGAAGAGGGGACACATGTTGATGTAGAAGAGACATGGAGAAGAGGGGACACATGTTGATGTAGAAGAGACATGAAGAAGAGGGGACACATGTTGATGTAGAAGAGACATGGAGAAGAGGGGACACATGTTGATGTGGAAGAGACGTGGAGAAGAGGGGACACATGTTGATGTAGAAGAGACATGGAGAAGAGGGGACACATGTTGATGTAGAAGAGACATGGAGAAGAGGGGACACATGTTGATGTAGAAGAGACATGAAGAAGAGGGGACACATGTTGATGTAGAAGAGACATGAAGAAGAGGGGACACATGTTGATGTAGAAGAGACATGAAGAAGAGGGGACACATGTTGATGTAGAATAGACATGGAGAAGAGGGGACACATGTTGATGTAGAAGAGACATGAAGAAGAGGGGACACATGTTGATGTAGAAGAGACATGAAGAAGAGGGGACACATGTTGATGTAGAAGAGACATGAAGAAGAGGGGACACATGTTGATGTAGAAGAGACATGAAGAAGAGGGGACACATGTTGATGTAGAAGAGACATGAAGAAGAGGGGACACATGTTGATGTAGAATAGACATGGAGAAGAGGGGACACATGTTGATGTAGAAGAGACATGAAGAAGAGGGGACACATGTTGATGTAGAAGAGACATGAAGAAGAGGGGACACATGTTGATGTAGAAGAGACATGAAGAAGAGGGGACACATGTTGATGTAGAATAGACATGGAGAAGAGGGGACACATGTTGATGTAGAAGAGACATGAAGAAGAGGGGACACATGTTGATGTAGAAGAGACATGAAGAAGAGGGGACACATGTTGATGTAGAAGAGACATGAAGAAGAGGGGACACATGTTGATGTAGAATAGACATGAAGAAGAGGGGACACATGTTGATGAAGAAGAGACATGGAGAAGAGGGGACACATGTTGATGTAGAAGAGACATGGAGAAGAGGGGACACATGTTGATGTAGAAGAGACATGAAGAAGAGGGGACACATGTTGATGAAGAAGAGACATGAAGAAGAGGGGACACATGTTGATGTAGAAGAGACATGAAGAAGTGGGGACACATGTTGATGTAGAAGAGACATGAAGAAGAGGGGACACATGTTGATGTAGAAGAGACATGAAGAAGAGGGGACACATGTTGATGTAGAAGAGACATGGAGAAGAGGGGACACATGTTGATGTAGAAGAGACATGGAGAAGAGGGGACACATGTTGATGTAGAAGAGACATGAAGAAGAGGGGACACATGTTGATGTAGAAGAGACATGGAGAAGAGGGGACACATGTTGATGTGGAAGAGACGTGGAGAAGAGGGGACACATGTTGATGTAGAAGAGACATGGAGAAGAGGGGACACATGTTGATGTAGAAGAGACATGGAGAAGAGGGGACACATGTTGATGTAGAAGAGACATGAAGAAGAGGGGACACATGTTGATGTAGAAGAGACATGGAGAAGAGGGGACACATGTTGATGTAAGAAGAGACATGAAGAAGAGGGGACACATGTTGATGTAGAAGAGACATGGAGAAGAGGGGACACATGTTGATGAAGAAGAGACATGGAGAAGAGGGGACACATGTTGATGTAGAAGAGACATGGAGAAGAGGGGACACATGTTGATGAAGAAGAGACATGGAGAAGAGGGGACACATGTTGATGTGGAAGAGACATGAATGAGTGGA
Organism: Pseudochaenichthys georgianus; assembly: GCF_902827115.2. Taxonomy (NCBI): domain Eukaryota; kingdom Metazoa; phylum Chordata; class Actinopteri; order Perciformes; family Channichthyidae; genus Pseudochaenichthys; species Pseudochaenichthys georgianus. The sequence goes on along the minus strand of NW_027262819.1, from coordinate 527 downwards.
TTTGGCACAATAGACAGAGTCTTATAGGTGAACTAAAAAGCCACGACAAACTAATACTCACGATAAATCTTTGTAAACCTGACGGAACTTTGTAAACTCAACATTTAAACGTCCTCACTGTGTTTATGTTTACACCATTAAACGCAAAATTGCAATTATTGTATATGAAAACAAAACCTACTTAGCAACAAACCAATTCCTGATTGCTAAATGACTGTTTATATTGAATTATTATTAAGTGTGAGGGTCTGCTGACCTTGAGGCTCTACGTGGAGGTCATGCTGCACGGACACACTGCTGAGCGTGAGGCTCGATAGGCCTGGTACAACGAAACGCCGCGCAATATAATACAGAGGCATGTGGACATGCAGGACGCTATTACATGTGTGTGTGTGTGTGTGTGTGTGTGTGTGTGTGTGTGTGTGTGTGTGTGTGTGTGTGTGTGTGTGTGTGTGTGTGTGTGTGTGTGTGAGAGAGGTAGGGCAGATCCGTGTGTAGCTTTCTGTGAAAACCAGTCCATCAGTCAG
>NW_027262818.1:0-22351 GCF_902827115.2 Pseudochaenichthys georgianus | reverse complement strand
ACCTTGGAAGGATCCATCTCGATGCTCCCTAGTCCCACGATGTATCCCAGAAAAGAGACAGAGGATGTGTGAAACTCGCACTTCTCCGTTTTAACAAACAGCGAGTTCTCGAGTAATCTCCTGAGAACCGCCTGGACGTGGTGCACGTGTTCTTTCAGTGTCTTGGAAAAGATCAGGATGTCATCCAAGTAAACAAACACGTGTCGGTCCAACATGTCTCGGAGCACATCATTTACCAACGCCTGGAATACTGCAGGGGCGTTGGTAAGCCCAAAAGGCATGACTAGGTACTCGTAGTGCCCCGAGGTGGTGTTGAAGGCTCTCTTCCACTCATCCCCCTCGCGAATACGTACCAAGTGGTACGCGTTACGCAAGTCCAGCTTCGTGAATATGGTTGCTCCCTGCAACAACTCAAATGCAGAAGAGATAAGAGGCAGTGGGTCTCGATTCTTGATTGTAATGTCATTAAGACCCCGAAAGTCGATACAGGGCCTTAGGGTCTTGTCTTTCTTCTCTACAAAGAAGAACCCTGCGCCAGCAGGTGATGAGGACGGGTGAATAATCCCAGCCGCCAGAGCGTCATTGATATAAGTCTCCATGGAAACTCTTTCCGGAGCAGACAGGGAGTACAATCGACCCCTGGGAGGGCTGGTGCCGGGATGCAGGTCGATGGCACAGTCGTAGGGCCGGTGTGGTGGTAGGGAAGTAGCCCTCGACTTGCTGAATACTTCCTTGAAGTCCAGATATTCCGGTGGAACTCCTGTAACATCCAGAACTTGGCTGGGATTCCCCGAGCGTTGAGGCGCGGCAGCCTGTTTCAGACAGATCTGATGACAAGAGGGGCTCCATCCCAAAATGGCTCCCGTCTCCCAGTCAATGTTAGGGTTGTGGCGGCGGAGCCATGGGTAACCCAGGATAAGCGGGATATATGGAGACCGGAGAACATGAAACTGAATAGTCTCGTGATGGTTCCCAGACAGGAGCATGTGAACGGGTACAGTCTGATGAGTCACTGTCCCCAGTAGGTGACCGTCTAAGGCGTTGGCTGGAACTTGGCGAGATAAGGGAACCCGGTCTATACCCAACTGCAGCATAAGCTCTTCATCCATAATACTCGCGTCCGAACCAGAGTCAATAAAAACTGCAAGAGCCTGAGAGCTATCCGACAATAGCAACCTGGCGTGGCTCAATGGTCTCTGAGTGGGAACAAATCCAGGGGTTTGGCTCACCAGTATGTTCCCCCATTACTGCTGAGCCTTGCCTTTTACCGGGCAGTGAGAAACGAAATGGCCGGCCCGGCCGCAGTAGAGACACAGGTTACGACGTCTGCGATGCTCACGTTCCTCCAAAGTGAGGTTGGTGCGACCCACCTGCATGGGCTCATCCCCCCCTGGTTGCGGCTCTGGAGTGAGGTGAGGAGTCGCAGCCAAACTCGGACGTCGGGGCGCCCAGGCATGTTGAACTTCCGCCGATCGTCGCTCCCGTCTCCGTGTCTGGATGCGCCGATCCATGCGGGAAGTCAGTTCAATCAACCCATCCAGTGAATTGGGCAAATCAAACGACACAAGCTCATCTTTAATGTAATCCGCCAACCCACGCAGATAGGCGTCACACTGGGCTGCAGAATTCCAGTTGCTGAGGCGGCTCCGGGTGCGAAACTCAATGGCATAATCCACCATAGATCCATTACCCTGGCTCAGGTTCAATAGTCCTCCTGCAGCGTCTGGACCCACAGACACGGGTCCAAACACCTTGCGCAGCTCCGCAGAAAAAGCGGGGAACGAAGAGCAGGCGGGTGTTTGTTGCTCCCATTCCGCTGTGCCCCACAGTCGGGCTTTCCCAGTCAAATTATTGACCGCGAACGCCACACGAGCAGCTTCAGAAGCGAAAGTGTGTGGCTGCAGTGCAAACAGGATAGAACAGTTCGTAAGAAACGGGCTGCAGCCCTCCGGTTCCCCGGCGTAGCGCTCCGGAGTTCCCACCCGAGGCTCCGGGGTAAATCCCATCAGAGGTGATGCAGAAGCGGGTGTCGACGGCATAGGAAGAGGCGCTGGAGCGGCCACTCCTGCCACTAGCTGCTGCACCGTAGCCGGTAGCTGCTGTAGCTGCGCAGCTAAATAGGTTAGCGCCTGGTCATGTGAAGATGTAGCATGATGAGCCTCGGTGGCCAGGGCGGCTATCGAGGCTTCCTGCCTCTGGAGAGCGTCCTCAACTCTCTCGAAACGGTCTCTTGGTGAAGAGGAGTGCGCTGGGTCCATGTTCTGGCCAGATTGTTCTGTCACAGTCTTAAGGAGAACCCAAATGCAGCACTCGAGAAACCAAGGAGAATTGGTAATATCCTTTATTGGAGATTCCACTGGATCGGAGGAATACCAACCGGGCAGTATAACGCACCGGAGGACAGCGGGCAGAAGGTGAGTCAGGGACAGGCAGAGGGTCAGGGAATAAGCGAGGCGGTCAGCGTGGATACAGGCAGGGTCGGATAACAGGCCAGGCAGGATAGTCGAGGGACAGGCAGGATCAGGAAACAGGCAGAGCAGGCAGGTCGGGGACAGGCAGGGTCGGAACCGGGTAGGCAATCTAGTTTTGAACGCGGGAGAGACAAGCATGAGGCAAAGTACAATCTGGCAAAGAGTGTGTGTAAGGTGCGAGTTTAAATACTGGCAGAAGCTAATGGGTGCAGAAGAGAAAGAGAGTGAGTTAACGAGTGGGTGTGGAAAACAGAAGAGACAGGTGAATGGAAAACTACTGGTGAATGATGGAGCAGACTATGACATAATATGTATCTGTTGATACCCCCAAAGCTTTTTTCTTATTTGAAAGAAGACCTTAACCTAAAGTATTCTTTAATGTTTAAATAAAGGTTAATTCGTTTTTCTGTTTTGCACATCCTCCTATTAATATCTTTGTACATCCTGCACTAAACTGTTTTATTGTAGAGATCACTTACAGGATCTGTGTATTCTTGATTTTTTATATTCTATATTTCTATCGTTGACCTTCTACTTTCCCCCTATGAAAGTATGTATTCTTAATATTGTTTTCATCCAATAACATTATTCAACAAAAATAACATTATTCAACAAAAATAATTCAATAACTTGCTTTAACCACTAGGTACACACAGCATACTAATAATAACTTTGTATTATTAGTGTAGGACACTTATGTATGTATAACATCTGACGATGTGTAGTTTTATTCATGTTTTCACATACTTTTACAGGATATTGCTATACTATTTCTCATGTTTTACTTCTACACATTAATATCCATCCATCCATCCATCTTCTCCCGCTTATCCGTGGTCGGGTCGCGGGGGTAGCAGTTCCAGCAGAGAGCCCCAAACTTTCTTTTCCCTGGCGACATCAACCAGCTCTGACTGGGGGATCCCAAGGCGCTCCCAGGCCAGCGAAGAGATATAATCCCTCCACCTGGTCCTAGGTCTACCCCTTGGTCTCTTCCCAGCTGGACGTGCCTGGAACACCTCCCTAGGGAGGCGCCCAGGTGGCATCCTAACTAGGTGCCCGAACCACCTCAACTGGCTTCTTTCGACGCGAAGGAGGAGCGGCTCAAACTCCGAGTCCCTCCCTGATGACCGAACTTCTCACCTTATCTCTAAGGGAGACACCAGCCACCCGGCGGAGGAAACCCATCTCGGCCGCTTGTATCCGCGATCTCGTTCTTTCGGTCATGACCCATCCTTCATGACCATAGGTGAGGGTAGGAACGAAAATGGCCCGGTAGACAGAGAGCTTTGCCTTCTGACTCAGCTCCCTTTTCGTCACAACGGTGCGGTAAAGCGACTGCAGTACCGCTCCCGCTGCTCCGATTCTCCGGCCCATCTCACGCTCCATTGTTCCCTCACTCGAGAACAAGACCCCGAGATACTTGAACTCCTTCACTTGGGGTAAGGACTCATTCCCTACTTGGAGTGGACAGTCCATCGGTTTCCTGCTGAGAACCATGGCCTCAGATTTGGAGGTGCTGATCCTCATCCCAGCCGCTTCACACTCGGTTGCGAACCGATCCAGTGAGTGCTGAAGGTCGCAGACCGATGAAGCCATCAGAACCACATCATCTGCAAAAAGCAGTGGTGCAATCCTTACTCCACCGAACTGCAGACCCCCCCCCCCCACAACTACGCCTCGAAATCCGATCCATGTATATTACAAACAGGATTGGTGACAAAGCGCAGCCCTGGCGGAGGCCAACCCTCACCGGAAATGGGTCCGACTTACTGCCGAGGACCCGGACACAGCTCTCGCTTTGGGAGTACAGAGATTGGATGGCCCTGAGTAGAGACCCCCTCACCCCATACTCCCGCAGCACCTCCCACAGTAACTCCCTGGGAACCCGGTCATACGCCTTCTCCAAGTCTACAAAACACATGTAGACCGGATAAGCGTACTCCCAGGCCCCCTCCAGGATCCTTGCGAGAGTAAAAAGCTGATCCGTCGTTCCACGACCAGGACGGAATCCGCATTGTTCCTCCTCAATCTGAGGTTCGACAATCGGCCTGACCCTCCTTTCAAGTACCTTGGAGTAAACTTTCCCGGGGAGGCTGAGTAGTGTGATGCCTCTGTAATTGGCACACACCCTCTGATCCCCCTTTTTGAAAAGGGGGACCACCACCCCGGTCTGCCACTCCTTCAGTACTGTTTCCGACTTCCACGCAACGTTGATGAGACATGTCAACCATGACAGTCCCTCAACACCCAGAGCCTTCAGCATTTCCGGGCGGATCTCATCCACCCCCGGAGCTTTGCCACTGTGGAGTTGTTTAACGACCTCAGTGACCTCCCACCGGGAGATTGGTGTTGATCCCCCGTCATACTCCAGCTCTGCCTCTAACATAGAGGGCGGAGTTGTCGGGTTCAGGAGTTCCTCAAAGTGTTCCTTCCAACGCCCCAACACTCCATCAGTTGAGGTCAACAACGTCCCATCCTTACTGTACACAGCTTGGATGGTTCCCTGCTTCCCCCTCCTGAGGTGTCGGACAGTTTTCCAGAACAACTTTGGTGCCGCCCGAAAGTCCTTCTCCATGTCTTCTCCAAACTTCTCCCACACCCGCTGCTTTGCCTCGGCCACGGATGAGGCTGCTGCCCTTCGGGCCTGTCGGTACCTTGCAACTGCCTCGGGAGTCCCCCGGAATAACAAATCCCTGAAGGCCTCCTTCTTCAGTCGGACGGCTTCCCTGACCACCGGTGCCCACCAGGAGGTTCGAGGGTTACTGCCCCTTGAGGCACCTAGGACCTTGAGACCACAGCTCCCCACCGCGGCTTCGGTAATAGAGGCTTTGAACACCGACCACTCTGGTTCAATGTCCCCAACCTCCACAGGAATGCCTGAAAAGCTCCGCCGGAGGTGTGAGTTGAAGGCCTCCTGAACTTGGGCCTCCTCCAGGCGTTCCCAGTTCACCCGAACTACACGTTTGGGCTTACCAGGTCTATCCAGAGGCTTCCCCCGCCACTCGACCCAACTCACCACCAGATGGTGATCAGTTGACAACTCCGCCCCTCTCTTTACCCGAGTGTCCAAAACATACGGCCTCAGGTCCGATGATACGATAACGAAATCGATCATGGACCTTCTGCCTAGGGTGCTCTGGTACCACGTACACTTATGAGCATCCTTATGTTCGAACATGGTGTTTGTTATGGCCAATCCATGACTAGCACAGAAGTCCAGTAACAAACCACCACTCCGGTTCAGATCAGGGGGGCCGTTCCTCCCAATCACGCCCCTCCAAGTGTCTCCATCATTGCCCACATGTGCGTTGAAGTCTCCCAGCAAGACTAAGGAGTCCCCTTCAGGAGCCCCATACAGGACTCTTTCCAGGGTCTCCAAGAAGGCCGAATACTCTGAACTGCTGTTGGGTGCATAAGCACACACAACAGTCAGAGTTTTCCCCCCCATAACCCGCAGGCGTAGGGAGGCGACCCTCTCGTCCACTGGGGTAAACTCCAACAACGAAGCACCTAACCGGGGACTTGTGAGTATCCCCACACCCGCCCGGCGCCTCACACCTTGAGCAACTCCGGAGAAGAATAGAGTCCAACCCCTATCCAGAAGTAAGGTTCCAGAGCCGACGCTGTGCGTAGAGGTGAGCCCAACCAGATCCAACTGGTACCGCTCCACCTCCCGCACAAGCTCCGGCTCCTTCCCCCCCAGAGAGGTGACGTTCCACGTCCCCAAAGCCAGCTTCTGCCGCCCGGGTCTGGTCCGTCGAGACCCTCCGCTTTCACTGCCACCCTTCTGGCAGCGCACCCGACCCCATCGATGTTTCCCGTAGGTGGTGGGCCCGCGGGACGGAGAAGCGGAGGTGTTGCCCACGTTGCCTTTTCGGGCTGGGCCCGGCCGGGCTCCGTGGCAAGCCCGGCCACCAGACGCTCGCCGACGAGTCCTCCTTCTGGGCCTGGCTCCAGAAGGGGACCCCGGGCTTCCTCCGGGCCGGGTATCCTCACTTCCTGTGTCGTCTTTCATGAGGTCTTTTGAACCAATCTTAGTCTGGCCCCTTGCCTGAGACCAATTTGCCATGGGAGACCCTACCAGGAACACAAGGTTCCAGACAACACAGCCCCCAGGTTCATCAGGGCACACAAACACACATTAATATGTGATTTGTAAAACAGACAGACAGAAAGGTATATCCGTCATTTAATGGTAAGCTATTGAAATTGTGATTCCATAGATGTGTCTCCCATCACCCAAATCCCCTGACTATTCGCTCAACTCAGTATTTACATTCTTTCATTCAAAGAAAATCAGTAATATCTTTAAAAACTACAAGTCCCTTTATATCAGCGGTGCACCGTTATGGTGTAAATACAGCCTATCTACGAATTAGATCAAATGTAAAAGTCAGCCGAATTAGTGTTGATACTGCAAGGAGACGTATTGTGTGAAGAGAAATTGAAGATGTTTTTTAATTGTTGATATATTTATGATCCACGTCACGTATACAGTTTCGGCGGCATTTCTTCCTGTTTGTCTAGAAGTCTTCTCAGCAGGGCTCTATAAATAAAGAACTACGGCAGATCTGTAATATATAATGCAGCCGAACCGTGTATTACAATGCCGTTATGTGATGACTTTCAAAGAGAAAAGCAAGCACACTCGGAATAAAGTATTATTTAATTTTTTTAAATGTTTTTCGGATTTCATATCGCATTAACACCATATCCCGACGTGCATTGCGGCTAAACAATCCAATCACCGAGCTTCTAGCTGAGGATCTTGGGTAATCAGTTAAGTGGGTTTGAGGTGTGTATCGCAATGATGCTCGAAATGTCCCTTATAGGCCTACGTCTGCTTCTGGTGACTTTATTTTGAAATTCAGTTCCTGAGGAACGGCTAAAAAGCCTGATATTATAGAATTAAACGAATAAATAAAAACAAGGATAATTGTGTGTTATTGTTGAGCAAATAACAGTGTGTTATTTAGAGAAGAATAACAAATTACAGATTATACAGATTTCATTATTCTGAGGCTCTGAGCACCATTTATTTTCCTCACAGACGACAAAAAAAGTCCGACATTATACGATTTAAAATAAAAACAATAATCATGGCTTGATATTGAGTAAGCACATGCTTTTATGGACCACACAGCTTCCGGTCTACCAAGACCGGACAAAACGTGGCGTATCATATGCACGCAAAATCAGACTTCTGCGTATCTATTGCACGCATTTCCAATGTGTAAAGTCGTGTCATTTGTACGCAGACTGAAGAGAGTGGGTTGGACACATGGTTAGTGTGGTGAGGCCTGGAGCTGCAAACCAGGATTCTTCTTGTTATGAATATGTGTAGATTAGAAGGTTCAATCGGAACACACATTCTAACAATGTAAGATGACACTGTGTCAGAGTTTATCCAGGCTGTAGCCTAAAAACAATCCATGCAATGCAGTGAAAGCAGACCATCAACTCCATCTCTGTGTTGGTGGTACATCTCCAAGCAGTGCTGACCACCGGCTCAGCAGATTTGATTACACCACATGGTTGAATACTCAATTCTGATTGGTAAATTTGGACAATAAGCGGCCTGCACTTTTTCGATAGCTGACCACTGCTAAGGTCGCTCTGATTAAGGCTCCATGTGCAGTCAGCAAACAGCATTGAATACTTGGCAGCCGATAATTCATTATTTTAATATACAAATGGAAATTCATTTGTATATTTGTGGAGAGCATGAAACTTTGTGTTCATGATGGCTAAACTGTCCCTAGTAAAGAAAATATAAAGTAAACAAGAGCAAAAGAAGGAAAGAAGTTAAGAGACAGCGGGTGTTTCTCAATGTCGAGGAAGGCTCCTCCAGAGCCACTATTTCAAGGATGCTACATCATAGAGTCCCGCCGAAGGACTGTTCCAATGTCCAGGATCCTTGGAATTCTACCGAGGCCGGCGTCCTTCGTTGCGGGAAATTTAGAGGCTGCACATGTGTATCCTCCGCGGTCTTAAAATCCCCACAATGCTTTGCGCACGGACCAATTTCCCAAATCTTTGGCGGAAATCGCGCTCCATTTAAGGCGGGGCCCCGTATATGACGCACATCTGTTAGCCTGTTCCACCATTCTTTGTTTTCCGAGGCTAGGAAGGATTCTTGCCTCGCTTCTGAAGGACGTCCGTCAGGAACTGAATTTCAAAATAAAAATAACCGGAAACAGATACACAGCCACTGAACTGATTACCCAATATCCTCAGCTATGGTTTAAGCTCGGTGATTGGATTGTTTAGCCGCAATGCACGTTGGGATATGGTGTTTATCCGATATGTCATCATATAACGGCCTTGTAATACACGGTTCGGCTGCATTAAATATTACATATCTGCCGTAGTTCTCTATTTATAGAGCCCTGATGAGAAGACTTCTAGACAAACAGGAAGAAATGCCACGGAAACTGAATACGTGACGTGGATCATAAATATATCAACAATTAAACAACATCTTCAATTTCTCTTCACACAATACGTCTCCTTGCAGTATCAACACTAATTCGGCTGACTTTTATATTTGATCCAATTGGTAGATAGGTTACATTTACACCATAACGGTGCACAGCTGATAGAAAGGGACTTGTAGTTTTTAAAGATATTACTGATTTTCTTTTAATATAAGAATGGAAATACTGAGTTGAGAGAATAGTCAGGGGATTTGGGTGATGGGAGACACATCTATGGAATCAGAATTTCAATAGCTTACCATTAAATGACGGATATACCTTTCTGTCTGTTTTACAAATCAGATATTAATGTGTAGAAGTAAAACATGTGAAATAATATAGCAATATGCTGTAAAATTATGTGAAAACATGAATAAAACTACACATCTTCAGATGTTATACATACACTAATAATAAAAAGTGATTATGGCTGTGTGTACCTTGGGTGCACCACCTAGTGGTTAAAGCATATTATTGAATTATTTTTGTTGAATAATGTTATTTTTGTTGAATAATGTTATTTGAAGAAAAAAATATTAAGAGTACATACTTTCATAGGTGGAAAGTAGAAGGTCAATGATAGAAATATAGAATATAAAAAATCAAGAAGATACTGTAAGTGATCTCTACAATAAAACAGTTTAGTGCAGGATGCACAAAGATATTAATAGGAGGATGTGCAAAACATAAAAACGAATTAACCTTTATTTAAACATTAAATAATACTTAATTAAAGGTAGGGTAGGTCATTTTGGAGGAACCAGCTCGAGTGCGCTAGAATTTGAAAATACACAGCCGGAAAAAATCTGCCACTTCCTTACAGAGCCCCTCCTCCAACACACACGAACGCGCACATGACCAATGAGGGCACGAGATAAATGTGTGCACAGATGGAAGGCTGATAGGCAGGTAGGCCATCCAGTTACTTTAGCCGGGCCGGCTAAAATGATTGGTCTTGCTTTTTACAGTACTACAGCTTCTACAGATGAACATTTTTTATGGATTTTTGTCAAAGCACTTAAGATATTCATTGCTATCGGGATGTTAAGAGCATTCCATGGAATATAACAAAAAGTGTATCTCGAGCCGGTTTCTCAAACGTACCTACCCCACCTTTAAAGGTCCCATGTCAACACACAACGTCCCCTTGTGTGTTATGAAGGTTTTTATGCATGTAAACAGTCTGCAGTCAAAAACCCTCAAAGTACACCCTGTAGCGAGTAAAACTCTAACACGCCTCGTTGGAGATTTCTCATTTTCCAATGTTTTCTTCCTGGGTATCGTGACGTAGGGATACCCAGTAGCCACGCCCAGAGCTATGCCCACACCCTCTGCCAGCAGAACATATATACTGTTGGAAGCTCAGGTTCAGTTCAAAACTGTATCCAGTCAGTATCTGTTTCCTGTGTTGTGGGGGGAAATCTTCAATGTATGCCTTACCGAGGGCAGAACCACGACGAAGTAAGTGGTTGACATTTCTTGTTAACACTGTTCCTTCAGATGTTCGAGCCGGTATTGTACTGTGTGCGCGGCATTTCATGGACCAAAGCTTCGCAAACATTGCAGCGATTCATGCCGGATATGCACAGCGTAGGACACTGAAGGACGATGCTGTTCCTACTTTGTTTGGACCAGTGGGAGATTTGGGTACACAACCTGCAAGTATGCATTGTTGTTTGTGTATTTATGATGTTTAAAACAAACAAGGTATCTACCACGACTGTTTAAATGGGTAAACGTTTTTCGGGCTGCTAAGCCATTGACACAGTGCTAACTGGGCTAACTAAGTTGCTAGCGTTTCCATATATCAACTCCAATGTCAGCAGATGGCCTTACTTGTATCTCATAGCAGGAGAATGTCTGCATTCACACACAGCATACTCATAGACAGTATACTCCGGGTGATTTACTGTACGGTCAGTCGCGAAACTTACATTATAGTTGGCGTTCCTAGCATGTATGCTACCGAGCTAAACAAGAAGGCCACCAAGAGCTAGACATGCTAGGGAAAACATTGTTTTATGCCAGCTACAATGAATGACCGAACGTAGCAGACTACCCGTATAAGATTGCAATTGTAAACATGTTCTTGCTAGCCTAATATGAACCACTAGCTGTTGTTCATAGTAGGTTGGCATATTACACTGAACAACTAGCAAACGTAGGTTAGCATATTAATCTAGCTGGCAAGCTAACAAACCTAAAACAACTAAGTCTCTCTAATATTTTGTGATTTGCATTTGATTTCGTCCAGCCAGATCAGGAAACTCCTGACGTATCCGGCCGACAACACATGACGGGATGACCACTCTGATGCCTCGTCCTAAAAAGCCCCAGCACCAGCTTACAAAGCTGCGATAGGCAAGATGCCGAAAACGCCTATAAGGAGAGGAATGGATGATATACAGTGTATGTATATTTACACATGTTCATTTTGTACATTTCTAAAAATAAAGTTGGATGGAAATACTTAGTAGCCTTTCTCACCTGAATTATTTGCTCCTATAACATATCATTGTTGATGTTCCGCTCAGAGCCAACAAAAGCACTGTGTTAGACATGGGCGGAGCCTCTCTGGTGGTTGACTAATCAGAACAGAGTGGCCGAGCTGACCAATCGGACACACTGGGCTCAAACGGAGGTGGGGGCAGGAGCTCCAACAACCCGTTTAGGACAGAGTGAATACACATACTTTACAGAGATGCTGTATGAGAAACCAATGTGAGTTTGGAAAATTGCGCAGTATAAATCTATTTTAGTAGACCTCAACAATGGAATTATGATCAGTAGAAATGGCCATGACATGGGACCTTTAAGGTCTTCTTTTAAATAAGAAAAAAGCTTTGGGAGTATCTACAGATACATATTAAGCCATTAATTACATATTACTTTCCTGCTATGTTAACTATGTTGAAGCACTTATTTTAACTGATATTATACACATGAATTATACTCTTACGTATGTAGATAGAATAAGAAATGTGCAGAATATGACAGTTTAATAGTGGAGGTATACACACATATTGATAGATGTCTTGTAATGCACTGTTGAGGAATCTGCGACCCAAGTTTTTCATTCATTGCATAACTACACCGTAGTTGTGTATATGATATGTCAATAAACCTTTGAAAATCTTGAAATCTTGAAAGGGATGTGCAAAACAGCCATTATACAGTCTTTAATTAACTATTAGTAGAGAATAACGAGTAATGAATATACTTTATAGAGATCTGTAGATAAATGTTTAGTCTTCTCAAACACCAACTATCAAATATCTCTCCTGATTGTTGGCACTTGACAATCACCTTACCTGAATTTTACTCAGGTGTAACTAAAGTCTGATTTAAGGGTTGTTTATATTTCACATCATTAATCAGCATCTGCTGGTCCCGTTCGAATCCAGTTTTGGATAGTCTGGCGTGGTTTCGTTCCACTTCAAACAGCTGTTTGACGCTCGGCGTAACCTTGGCGCACTGCCACTCCAACATCCAATCCCAGAGTTTGAAGATTAATCACGGGGACTGTAGTCCCAAACGATAGCTGGGGATTATGGGTAGTTTAGTGTCTTCGGCCATCCTAAACTCCGAAATGTTTTTCGGATTTCATATCGCATTAACACCATATCCCTACATGCATTGCGGCTAAAACATCCAATCACCGAGCTTAAACCATAGCTGAGGATCTTGGGTAATCAGTTCAGTGGCTGTGTATCGCAATGATGCTCGAAATGTCCCTACGTCTGTTTCCGGTTATTTTTATTTTGAAATTCAGTTCCTGACGGACACCAAAACAGCCAGAGATTATGGAATTAAACAAATAAATAAAAACAAGGATAATTGTGTGTAAATAACAGTGTGTTATTTAGAAAAGAATAACAAATTAGATGAAAAAATACAGATTTCAGTATTCTGAGGCTCTGAGCCTCATTTATTTTCCTCACTGACGGCAAGACAAGTACGACATTATACGATTTAAAATAAAAACAATAATTGTGCCTTGATATTGAGTAAGAACATGTTTTTATGAACCACACAGCTTCCGGTCTTCCAAGACCCGAACGGACAAACAGACGTCCTGCAGGCACGAAACACACTACCAATAGAAATACATTGCTTTTAAAATCGTTCTGTGTGACACGAAAAAAAGGGGAAGATCGTGTTGGTGAACACGAATCAATAGATTAATGTCGTGACTATAACACGAAATGCCGTGAGACTGGGTTGGAAGGGTACCTGCATTATCATTACATTATCCCTTACTTGGTGTCTGTCTGTAAGTTGGGGAAGATGACCCAGAGAATGCTCAGATTCTTCATCCTGCTGAGGGTGATAGGCATCCTCTGGTGTGGAGCAGCAGTGGTCTGGTGTTCCATGACTGTGTGCAGAGAAACATCTTAACCTCTGCATGCTGCTCTCTCTCTCTCTCCTGACAGTTCCTTCAGGCAGAATGTTAGTAATGAGGTGGCAAATGACTGTCTTAAAGTTTGATGGAGAGGCCCCCCCGCTGACATCCTGACACACACACACACACACACACACACACACACACACACACACACACACACACACACACACACACACACACACACACACACACACACACACACACACACACACACACACACACACACACACACACACACACACACACACACGCACGCACACAGTCTCCTCAGGGCTGTCCTCGACCCCCTGCTAACTGTAAAACAACAATGCTCCACACTCTTTATTGATGAGACAGCGGTGGTTTTCACTGACTTGCCATTTCCCTCCAGCCGTTAGAAGAATTGTTCACAGGACGGCTGATTGACATTTCTCCAGGACAAGAACCCTGCTTTTTACCACAGAATAAGAAAGGGCTGACATGAAGAGTAGGTTTGAAAGGTATTAATTAATGCCATCAATGACTTACTCGCTTCAGCATTTATTTATAGCCATACAAAATGAAGTAAATTGCCACCACATATCTGGCTCCAGATGATTATCATCATTGAAGGCAAAGTAGAGATTTAAGGTGGATGCATATTTAAAGTTTGTTGACAAGGGTTCACAATGTTTTATTGAAATTGTTTCATAGAGTTTAAGGTGTTATGATATTTGTTCTAATTACAACAAACTGTAGTGGAATAAATTAGGAAAGAAGGGTGACCCAGAATGGATACATCCACACTTTCTGTCCTCCAAATTCTGACCCTGCCGTCCGAATGTCGCAGCAGAAAAGGAGAATCATCGGACCAGGAAACATCATACACATGCATTAAGGAGAGGTGTCAGAGTGAAGGGGCTGCCAGTGTTCCAGCGCCTTGCTCAAGGGCCCAGGAGGAGAACTGACACCTCTCCAGCTACCGGTCTACACTCTGTATTTGGTGAAAGTGGGACTTGAAGCGGCGACCCTTTTGTTTTCAAGCCAAGTCCCGACTGAACTAATGCCCACCAACAGAAGAGAATAATTGATCCCCGGTCAACTGCTCTGAAGGCAGCAATGCTTACCACGATACCCCCATCGCTATTGTGCTGATATTCCAGCAAATGATTTATCCTTCTATCAGGAGGCATGGCGGTGTTTGAATTAAAAAACACTGTTTACACATTGTACATATCTGTTCTCCAATGTAACATATGACAATAATAATAATAACAACACAAAAATAGACCTACAAATAAATCAAAAAGCTACTTTTAAAGTTGAAAAGGTTATACAATTTAAAATTAAACAAAAGTTAGTACATCAAATAAAAAGTAACTCAATCAATTGAATGAATGAAAAAAACAAGAAGGCAGTTTCAAACATTAAACAGCACACACCTGCACAATGGATTGAGATAGAAAATATCATTGTAACCTAAAAACTCATTCCAAAAACATTGAGGGAGAGTTTAGAGAAATATTTTATTGTAACTTGGAGTTGTTTGGAAATTCCTCAGATTCCCACAAGCACTGATACGAAGAACCCTGATGACATGTGTCCTCATTTGTAAATACTGACCCCCTACTAAGATTGTCTTACGTGGCACGCCATACTTCGCCACTTTCCAAAAGTTTAACTTCACAATGTTTTAATTCCTATTTCACTTTTGTCCGGGCGGAAGTGTCCACTGGGGAATCGCCCCTACATCAATGTACTTCATGCCAGAAAACAATTGTTTTTCACAAAGTAATTAACTGTGTTCTTTCTTTATTTCGTAAAGATAGCAGAGTATATAATCCACCCAGCATCATACATTTTAAGGAAAGAGATTTTTTTTTTACACAGGACAGAGCAACCGCTTTTAAAAAACAAGTGATTGAAGACCTCAATCGTGCAGTCCAGTATTCCTCCTGTCAATCTGACAGTTGTAACGCTCAGCTGTCATAAGGCAAATCCAAAACAGAGAGTCTAAATCTTGGCTTCATGTTATTCAAAATAAAGTTTCAAAGCAGCTTTCTTACTTTGGAGAAAACGGGGGGTTACGTATTGTAACCCTAGTCCTATAAGCACAGGCGGAGCCCTCTAATGGACTCTATGGGTACTACTCTCATCAATGATACGCGAGCGTTCACACACTGAAGTTGTATAAACGTAGCCGGCCAATCAGGGCGAGCCTACCTGAATGCGCGCGCAGGCACACAGTATATACGATACGATACGATATTACTTTATTGTCAGATCAAGTCTGAAATTTGACTTGCGTCACAGGCAGGTATATAAGGCAGCTACACCTCCTGACTGTCATCCTACACCCTCTTCAGCGAGCGGCATAGGAAAGGCCAAGCTGCGACTTCTCCTCATCCATGTGACCGAGGAAATCGATCCAAAGAGCCCTTCCGTAGACACGGGGGCTCCCAGGAGATCATCACGGTCCTTTTTTTGGAAAGTGCCATGCGGCATGATCCCACTGTGGCCACGGACATCACGCGGCAAGCAGCGTCGGCCACACCGTGGACCAGGATATTAATTTGGCCGATGCTGTGGCAAAATAATCGCTCTGATCCGGTGAGGTGGGGGCATCTTGCGGAAGAGCAATCAGTGAGACGCCCAACACACCTGTGTTTATTTGCAGCCGCCCTGTCACACGGCAGAGGTTCTCTGCCCAGCCTGCTGCCTGTGGGAGTAGATGGGCTGCCACGCTCCGCCGCCATGGTCATTACCAGGGGGAAGTCCTGGTGGACAGACCTGGGCGGTGACTTCCATGGACGCCGGACCCGGAAGTGCCCGACAACGAGAAGTCCTCGGCATCCTTCTCCCCGGCAAACGGAGCCATCCGCCCGTTGGAATGGCGAACGTGAATGGCACCGCCTCGGCCATATCCTAGTCCCCCAAACACTTGAAGCAGAGGTGGTGGGGGATCGGCGCCCGCTATTAAGCCAGGGCACGAAGGACAGGCCCGGGTCTCTAGAAGTGGCGACTCCATGAAGGTATGATAACTTCTTTCTTCTTCTTTCAAACGTTTTACTTTTCTCTGTCAGGTGTTGTCCTGCTCGCTGAAGAGAAACGGATGACAGTCAGGAGGTGTAGCTGCCTTATGTACGGTGGGCCTGCGCACGCATTCAGGTAGGCTCGCCCTGATTGGCCGGCTACATTTATACAAACTCAGTGTGTGAACGCTCGCGTATCATTGATGAGAGTAGTACCTATAGAGTCCAGTAGAGGGCGGGGCCTGTGTGAGATATAACAACGGTGGATGAGTTTAGGAATGGATATGAAAACATTACCTGAAATGTAGATGACATATTCATCTTAATAATATGTATTCTTCCCACCGTACACAGACATGGTTATCCATCTTTAGATGAAAAGGGTTCATACCAATTACTCAGATAATTAAAACGTTAGGATATTGTTGCTTTTCTTCTTTGTTGTCAATATACAAACATAATGGAAGATTTGTCGGGTCAAATGCTTCATTCAGCTGTTACTTATGAACACAACGGCCCTTCAACCCGGTGTTCTTTAAACAGCTACAGATTCAATGAAAGGATACAGATATTCAACAAAAGGTAGAAACAAGGATTTCTCCAAAGACTATAATATGTATTATTAATTGGAACATTTAAAGCATCAATACAATATTTCAAATCAGCAATGAAGCTAGTAAAACAACACTTACATATATGTACTATTAACATGAGTACAAAGGTTGTAAAGACAATGATTAAATGAGCACAGACCGTTTGAAACTAGCAGTGCACATGCAGGGAACAGCTGCTCACATCAAGGGTGCAGACACACACACAAGCAGTATGGGGGGTCTTACGAGCTTAATCAGACAAATACCCTAAACTATAATGCTCAAAGGGAAACAAACATTATAACAATGCCGCCACAAATGTATCAACTTAATCAAATCTACGCTTGGTGTGTACCTTTTCTCTATCTCACACACACATTGCAGGGCTTGGGCCAGAGTCATGGAAGACCGCCAAAGACTGGACCTGAAGTCACGCAGACAACATTTACAATACCATGCTGAAGAGCAGCAACCTCGATGAAATATGAGGAACCTACCGGAAAAACCACAGCAGGTTAGGGGAAGAACAGGTAATGCCTGTATTGAAGACTAAGAACTAGGAAAATGCAAATGAATGCAGGGGAAAATGCACCGAGGATGTGACCTAATCGACATAAGGGGTTACGGCTCGCTAATTCAATCTTAACCTCGCAACATAATGTTGCTCAAAATGGTGTCTGAAACTGGACCAAATAGAGCCTTTATCTGAGGTCTGCTGTCCCTCCATCCCCACAGATGGGACTAGAACCCACAACCACTGATATATCCACATGAGCAGCCAGCAGGTCAGTGATGCTAATGACGCATGGTCCACCCCCAGTGGCCCAATGGGTAAGGCACTGCCCTCCTAAGGCAGGGATTGTGGGTTCGAGTCCCATCTGGGGAGATTCAGTGATACCAGAAAGATGCTCCACTGCTTTATGAACATAGTATTATCATCCATCGAGTAACTCAGAACCATGAACTGCTTTCAATCTGAGTTAATGATCGGAAAACCAAACTATAGGTTATTCTTTTTCACATAATAAAACTGGTCTTGTCTGGTGCCCCTATAATACCTGACGGTGCTTACAATGAAAAAGAACATCTTCTTGCTATTTCAAACACGATGAGATGAGGGTGCAGTGCTCCTTACAAAGTCTAAGCTAACAATGTTCCAGTAAATGCAGTGAAACGTTTCAGATAAAAACAGCAATTTATTTTCTCATGAAACATTCCCCTGAGACGCTTTCTCCCCCAGTGAGCATTCTCATGGGAAAACTAACACCTCACTTTTTTCCTCCCCCTCTTCCTTCTTCTCCAATAAAGAAGAGAGCTGAGGGGCCATAACGGTCGCAAGGCAGCTCTGTTTGATCCCCATGCCGTGCTATCTTCACTTTTCTCCTTTCAGCCCGTATGGATGGGGATCAGTGGAGTGGACCGCCCGTCTGCCCAGAGGGACAAAAGTCCCCCTGCTAATTGCTGCCACATCAAATGAAGAGGGACATCCCAAAGAGGAGCCTCAGATTGATGGAGAGGGGGAGAGGGGGAAGGACAGCAAGTGATTCTTAGCGCTGCTCACTCCTTCACTCACATTATCCTTTTGTTCAACAACACAAACTATCTGGGTTTTACTTTGAGTTGTGCACATTTTCATTTAATATTATTATTAAATATGTCTTTCATTTAAAACATGCGCATAGATTTCATGCACATCATTAAGTATATGTATGGAAACTTAGCAAGTGATAATAATGGCCGCTACAGTTTGCTTTTAGCACTTCCTCATCTAAATACATATTGTGTTATGACTTCACTGTCGTAATATTACAACTTAGTACAATTGCTTACATTCTGTAAATAAAGGAGTTGTTATGATAGTGGCTCGTTGTCAATGTGGTATCATCTCAGATATGTTTAAAGAAACTCAGGGTTCGTCTAAATATCCCTCCTCTACGGTGGCCGGCGGTGCAAACGCAGAACAACGGCCTAAAACACATTCATCAGAAGGAAACAGCTGCAAATCCTGAAATTAAAAACACACAAACCCTGAAAACAAACGCAACAGAAAAACGCTGCAAAAACCAAAACGATATGCAAAGTCCAAAGCACGTACAAATCCCAAAACACATACAACAAGAAAACATTCCGGAAGTGCTCCAGGCCTCTAGGGGGCGCGCTACGTGGAACAGATTGACGTCTGACCAGACATAGAGAGAACGAACAAGAGTGATGGAAATCGGGAGGAAAGAAAGTTCATTTAAGTGGAGAAAGATATAAGAAGGTAAGTTGTGTTTTGATACGTAGAGCGTCATATTTATATAGCTAGCGTTAGCGTGCCTAACTGCTACACCAGCTGAGGGAGGAGAGCTTCACGTGAAGAGAAGATACAGTGAGGGAAGACCATTGTTAAAAGAGAGGACAGATCAAGTGCAGGTCATTAACACGGGCCATAGTGAGTACCGCGGAAAAAGGACATTTGAATTCTTAGCAGTTTGTTTATATGTATGTATTTGTGTATAGATGTTGCAACTATACAGAGCTTTAGCAATTGCCTGTAACTATGGTCATGCTAATAAAGCTATTGAATTGAATTGAGAGAGAAAGAGAAGTGACAACATGTGAAGAGGGACAAAGTCATGACAGGAGAGTAGTGTGCATTAGACATGCTGAAGAACAAATAGAGAAGGCATTCAAGGAGAGAGAGAACACAGATCTTTCTATTTATTTAGCTAACCACTATTTAGACTGTGTTTTTGATTGACTTGATGAAATGGATTCACTAATCAATGTATGTCTTTTCAGGCCGCCATGTTGTGTCCTTTCTGTGGCCAGCATCTGGGGACAGTTCAAGTGCTCTGTGGCTCCTGAGGCAACATGTACAGTCTGTGGCAGAAGTCGAACACAACAGTAAGTTCACTTTTGTTATTGTATCTGTTTCAAATGCAAGAAAAAAGGATTCAACACACTGCTCTGTTTAGAACACTAATGGCAGACGCACACACTAGTTCTCAGCATGAAGGACACGTTTTCTCATTGGCTGTTTATGTGAAATATGTAGAAGCCATCATTACATTATAGACCAATGCATGATTAAATACACAAAACATGTAAGGGATAATGTGCTGCGACGCGGTCATTATGGGGAAAAGAACACCGACAGGCTGATCAGGAGCCCGACGCGAAGCGGAGGGATCTAGATGAAGACGAGATGACTTGGTCATTATGGGGAAAAGAACACCTTCATGCCGATCTAGATCCCTCCGCTTCGCGTCGGGCTCCTGATCAGCCTGTCGGTGTTCTTTTCCCCATAATGACCGCGTCGCTGCACATTATCCCGCTTATTACATGGCCACATTCTCAACAAAGTAACGTTATGACTCCCAATATTAATTGAAATGCTTTTATGGATTTAGAAAATGATTTTATTGATTTAAAAAATAGTTGTATGTATTGATTTAAATTGACATGCATCCGCGAAGAAAAATAGTCCGATGTTACTGTTTGAACTAACGTAGCAACGGCAGGAACTGCTTCGATAGCGTTTTTGAGGAGCTTTCTGATTACAGATTTGAAAACATCGTTGCTTGCTTTAAAAGTAGCACAATTCATTATGTCAAACCTTGGAAAGTATCTCGATATCCCTGCCCTGATGCCAAAGTAACTGCACACTGTATGTTTTGCCATTTGATGTATATGTCTGGACCGCTGCGTAAAAAGGAGGGTTTCTGCCCGTTACTTCTCCGCTGTTTTCTTGTCCCTCTTGTCTTTTTCTTTTCTTCACTGGGGACTCATCAGCCACTAACTATTACTCCAAATTACTGTGCTCTCCAAATATATTAAAATGAATGTTAAAATCCTCCATGTTGCTATCACACGACAGCGGAAAACTAAAGACAACCAGACAGTTTGCTTGCTTTTCAAACTGTTACATTTGAAAAACAGTGAGAGCGTCTCTTGTCAGTTTGAAAAGCCAACGGTAGGACCTGCTTGCGTTTTTGAGGAGATTTTTGATTACAGATTTGAAAACATCGCTCCTTGCTTTAAAAGTAGCACAATTCATGATGTCAAACCTTGGAAAGTATCTAGATATCCCTGCCCTAATGACAAAGTAACTGGCAAGTGAATATGTGTCGCCGTTTGATGTCTATGTCTGGACCGCTGCGTAAAAAGGAGGGTTTCTGCCCCGTTACTTCTCCGCTGTTTTTCTTGTCCCAGTTCCAAAAGCAAACTGCATGCAGTTTGCTTTTCGGCCCAACTGTATACAGTTAAATCGACCGGACTTCTTTCTGAAGATGTGAGCGTCCTTAACAACGGTCAATAAGTCCTTGACAGCGGTCTGTCTGTTCGGTATTAACAACGTGTCACGTGTTCTGAATTGACCAATCAGAATCGAGTATTCAACTAAGCCATGTAATAAGTGTACTATATTATGTAAGGGATAATGTGCTGCGACGCGGTCATTATGGGGAAAAGAACACCGACAGGCTGATCAGGAGCCCGACGCGAAGCGGAGGGATCTAGATCGGCATGAAGGTGTTCTTTTCCCCATAATGACCAAGTCGCTGCACATTATCCCGCTTATTACATGGCCACATTCTCAACAAAGTAACGTTATGACTCCCAATATTAATTGAAATGCTTTTATGGATTTAGAAAATGATTTTATTGATTTAAAAAATAGTTGTATGTATTGATTTAAATTGACATGCATCCGCGAAGAAAAATAGTCCGATGTTACTGTTTGAACTAACGTAGCAACGGCAGGAACTGCTTCGATAGCGTTTTTGAGGAGCTTTCTGATTACAGATTTGAAAACATCGTTGCTTGCTTTAAAAGTAGCACAATTCATTATGTCAAACCTTGGAAAGTATCTCGATATCCCTGCCCTGATGCCAAAGTAACTGCACACTGTATGTTTTGCCATTTGATGTATATGTCTGGACCGCTGCGTAAAAAGGAGGGTTTCTGCCCGTTACTTCTCCGCTGTTTTCTTGTCCCTCTTGTCTTTTTCTTTTCTTCACTGGGGACTCATCAGCCACTAACTATTACTCCAAATTACTGTGCTCTCCAAATATATTAAAATGAATGTTAAAATCCTCCATGTTGCTATCACACGACAGCGGAAAACTAAAGACAACCAGACAGTTTGCTTGCTTTTCAAACTGTTACATTTGAAAAACAGTGAGAGCGTCTCTTGTCAGTTTGAAAAGCCAACGGTAGGACCTGCTTGCGTTTTTGAGGAGCTTTTTGATTACAGATTTGAAAACATCGCTCCTTGCTTTAAAAGTAGCACAATTCATGATGTCAAACCTTGGAAAGTATCTAGATATCCCTGCCCTAATGACAAAGTAACTGGCAAGTGAGTGAATATGTGTCGCCGTTTGATGTCTATGTCTGGACCGCTGCGTAAAAAGGAGGGTTTCTGCCCCTTTTC
>NW_027262817.1:0-22487 GCF_902827115.2 Pseudochaenichthys georgianus | reverse complement strand
AAAGACTATATTTAGTGTGATCGGGAGAAATGACCCAACGTCT
Organism: Pseudochaenichthys georgianus; assembly: GCF_902827115.2. NCBI lineage: Eukaryota > Metazoa > Chordata > Actinopteri > Perciformes > Channichthyidae > Pseudochaenichthys > Pseudochaenichthys georgianus. The sequence continues at coordinate 22,444 of NW_027262817.1, read as the reverse complement.
GCTCTGATTGGTCCACAGGCTCCAGACATGGTGCAGACACACTGTGGGCAGATATTGAACACTAAAACGTGCAGATATTGAACACTAACACGTGCAGATATTGAACACTAACACGTGCAGATATTGTATAAAGTATGTGGTAATATTGGTATTCCTTAAATTACACTTGTTGAATTTGTTTGTAACATTCTCTACATTTGCTTTTCACTTTCACTCTTTACATTGTTGTCCTACTTTGTATTGCAGCTGCTGTTTAATAAAGTCTACAGGCTATATATAACTTATAAGAAATAAATAAGGATTAAGTCATATCTGCAGACAGGATAAATAATATGGAGCGGTGGCGCCGTCTGGTGGCCGCTCGGGGTGTGGCTCCCCATTGGCTGTAAGCAATTATTTATACATTTTTTTGCACATTTTATTTTTGCATATTTTCTATAGTTTGCCCCTTTGCATTTTTTATTATTTTCCTTTGAATATTTGCCTTGTTTAGATATTAGCATTGTTTTTACTAAACTTGTATTTATTTGATATATTTATATGTATTTTAGTAACCCGCTTTACATTTGCTATGAATAATAAATGGCGCCGTGTCGCCCTCTGGTGGCTGCTGGTGGTGGTGGTATTGCTCTGTAGACATCTATGACACTGCACGCAGTGACGCAGAGCCACGTCGACGCAGCAGTGGGCGTGGTTGAACCCACCCGGAAGTACTTCCCCACATGTGTTGTGTCACGTGTCTGTGTGACCCACGTGTATCTCTGAACAGCAACATGGCCGCCTGTGTGGAGGAGCTGCTGGCGAAGGCTCAGCGCGATGAAGAAGAGAAGCTGAAGAGCATCACTGTGACCAAAGAGCTCGAGCTCACCTTCGATGTAGGCCATCTGCTCGCGTGCGACTCTAATCGTGTGGAAGCGCGCTCTCTAAAGGAGGATAAAGAGCAGTTTCTGCGCTCACTGGCACGAGACAACACGCAGCTGCTCATCAACGAGGTGTGGAAGCTGCGCGCGGAGCGGCTACAGGAGGCGCTCGTGGTCAAACTGCCCGAGACACACACTCCGCTGCCGCGCGCCAAGCCGCCACCGAAGGTTCGTGCCATTACCAAGTGGGAAGAGTTCGCGAAACTGAAGGGGATCCAGAAGAGAAAGAAGACTAACTTGGTGTGGGATGCGAGCGCTAAGGACTGGAAGAGGAGGTGGGGCTATCAGAGGGGGGGCGACGACACGAAGGAATGGCTCATCGAGGTTCCCGTCACCGCTGCGAACACCGAGGACCAGTTCGAGAAGAGGAGTCACGCGAAGAAAGAGCGCGTGGCGAAGAACGAGTTCAACAGGCTGAAGAACATCGCGAGGGCGCAGAAGATCAAAGTGCCAGGTGAGTTTTATACCTGTGGATACCCATAATGCATCTGTGTGTCTCACTGTACATCTGTGGATACCCATGATGCATCTGTGTGTCTCACTGTACATCTGTGGATACCCATGATGCATCTGTGTGTCTCACTGTACATCTGTAAATACCCATGATGCATCTGTGTGTCTCACTGTACACCTGTAAATACCCATGATGCATCTGTGTGTCTCACTGTACATCTGTGAATACCCATGATGCATCTGTGTGTCTCACTGTACATCTGTGGATACCCATGATGCATCTGTGTGTCTCACTGTACATATGTAGATACCCATGATGCATCTGTGTGTCTCACTGTACATCTGTAAATACCCATGATGCATCTGTGTGTCTCACAGTACACCTGTAAATACCCATGATGCATCTGTGTGTCTCACTGTACACCTGTAAATACCCATGATGCATCTGTGTCTCACTGTACACCTGTAGATACCCATGATGCATCTGTGTGTCTCACTGTACATCTGTAGATACCCATGATGCATCTGTGTCTCACTGTACATATGTAGATACCCATGATGCATCTGTGTGTCTCACTGTACACCTGTAAATACCCATGATGCATCTGTGTCTCACTGTACACCTGTAGATACCCATGATGCATCTGTGTGTCTCACTGTACATCTGTAGATACCCATGATGCATCTGTGTGTCTCACTGTACACCTGTAGATACCCATGATGCATCTGTGTGTCTCACTGTACACCTGTAAATACCCATGATGCATCTGTGTGTCTCACTGTACATCTGTAGATACCCATGATGCATCTGTGTGTCTCACTGTACACCTGTAAATACCCATGATGCATCTGTGTGTCTCACTGTACACCTGTAGATACCCATGATGCATCTGTGTGTCTCACTGTACATCTGTAAATACCCATGATGCATCTGTGTGTCTCACTGTACATCTGTGGATACCCATGATGCATCTGTGTGTCTCACTGTACATATGTAGATACCCATGATGCATCTGTGTCTCACTGTACACCTGTAGATACCCATGATGCATCTGTGTGTCTCACTGTACACCTGTAAATACCCATGATGCATCTGTGTGTCTCACTGTACACCTGTAGATACCCATGATGCATTTGTGTTTATACAGGAGTACCTGAAGATACCCACAATGCATCTGTGTAGCTACATGCATATCTTTATGGCCTTTTTTACTTTCCAGAGTATTTTTAGGGCATTCACAATATAGTTTGACTTAATTTAAACATAAGTAAAACATCAAATTGGCCCAAAAATATCCAGTTACGTGGACATCTTAATTACACTCCGAGTGGTTACTGTTAGAAACTCTCCCCGGTCCCCATCACACACAGAGCATCCTGAGCAGTGTCCTTCACATGCTGATACCCAAGAGAGGGAGTCACACAGGCACAAGATGGAGGAACACGGGTTCTGACTTTTTCTCAGAATACTTAAAATGTTAATAATCGCTGGTCCCCGGATTGAGCCTCAGGATCCATGTGTTTGTCTGATAAATGCTAAAGACCTGGAAGACATTACCCTCCTCCTGCGGCCTCGGCATCATCCCGACCTCAGATACACATAGTAAACAAGTCTCTTCAATCACGTGTATTTCCACAGGTGCTGAAAACCGCTCTTAAAAAGCATAACCTAGACCAGGGGTAGCCCACACGGTGCCCGCGGGCTCTCAGTCGCCCGCAGGGGCAACGTGAGTCGCCCGCCGGGCATGTTCTAAAAATAGCTCGCCAAGAAAATCCAAAATGTATAAAATACACAAAACAAAAAAGGAAATGTAATTAAAAGAATCTACTCCATGCATAAAGGAAACCTAAATCATAGCGAACTCTATCTACTTACTACAACTCTATCTATCTAACACCGCTCCTCCCCCACCCCACAATGAATATCGACCAATCGCGTTCTTGCTTGATTTGCGGGACCAGCGTTGCAAGAAAAGCAATGCAGCACCTCCCCGCTAATTTTCCTTCTGGCAGAATCTACACACAGTGTGAGAAAAAGGTTTTACAGAGTACTTGTCCATGGACAAGTGAGTTTGGCAATGTACTTGTCCGGATACATTTTTCACTCGTCCAGAATTGACAAAAATTGGGGCCACTGGAATCTTCTTCTTCCTCATCGTATTTTTTACATTTTCCCACGGTATTTACAACACCGCTAACGTAAGTGAGCGGTAAGATGTTACTGCATCACACATAGGGTTGGGTATCGTTTGGATTTTAACGATTCCGGTTCTGCTTTTCGATTCTGGTTATTTTCGGTTCTCGGTTCCGGTTCTTGGAGAGGGTAAATCAGTCCCATGACAAACTGGGAGAAACATATATTTATGAAAACATTAAGTCAAATCTGTATTCCTATTTACAAATCACTTCATACTGTTGAATTTCTTACGGTTATTGAATACAATTATATAAAAATAATCTCTGCATTGTTTAGTTAGTTCTAAGTGGTGCAGTCTGAGAATGTACAAAGACTCCAGCTCATTCAAAACTCTGCAGCTAGACTACTGACGAATACCAAAAGGAGGGAACACGTTAGTCCTGTCTCAGCTACTCTACACTGGCTTCCTGTAACTCTCAGAATTGATTTTAAGGTACTTCTCCTCACATACAAGGCTCTAAAAATGGACAAGGACCCAGCTACATGGCTGACTCTCTGATGAACTACACACCTGCCAGAACACTGCGATCATCAGATGCAGGTCTGTTAGAGGTCACCAGAAAGAGTCATAAGAAGATCGGTGAAGCAGCCTTTGTAAACTACGCCCCACACTGTGGAACACGTGACCCAACAATATTAGGGAAGCCAATACATCAGGCATTTTTAAAAGGCAGCTTAAAACCTCTCTCTTTACCAAAGCACTTGACTGATTTTACTCTATTATACTGCACTATTCTCTGTGATTGACATTGCACTATTTCTCTGTTTTATTCCCCATGTTTTTATTTTTAATTATTTTATCCCACTTTATGCTCTTGCTGCTTGTTTTACACAGATGTTATGTCTTATTTTGTACTGATGTAAAGCACTTTGAGCTGCAATCCCCTGCATGAAAGGTGCTATACAAATAAAGTTATTATTATATTTATAGCCTATAGGCCTAGCGCTTTTCTACAACTCAAAGACACTTGCACGCTTACACATGTCCTGCAATACACATGCTGCAGCTGCCCAGCTACTCACTGTTTGTAAAAGTTAATAAATAGTATAAATAGCATTTCAATAATGTACTTTCTATACCCTGCTTCATAAACAATACTGACATCCCTGTGCTCCTCCGAGCCTGGGGGTCCGGGGATGTGAGGACAGCGCGAGGACACAGACAGGGAGGCTGCTTCACTTCATAAAGGAAATGGTGGTCAATATTAACAACACAGGAGCTAAAACACTTAATAACCTTCATTACGTGTTAGAGAGAGAACATAAGAACGTTTGACAAAGATGAGGCTGTTAACGGGCAGCAGATCCGCTGTGTGTAGAGAGAGAGAGAGACGCTGAGCTGCACCATGCAGCGATCAGCTGATACGGAGCATAGAGAGAGAGCTGCAGTCCGCGGGGCTCGGCCTCCTGTCCTCACAACTCTTATTAATCCCGGTACCGGACAATTGTTATTTGTTCCTACTCGGAACCGAGTTTTGCTTCCCAACCCTGCCACGGTGCTACACTTCCCGCCCCGCCCCCGTCTAACTGTACAGAAAGCGGCGAGATGCATTTCCTTAGGAATCGACAAGCAGAACCGAAACTAACATTTCTAAACGAACAATGGCGGACACGGACAATTTGCGAATGAGTTCTGCCTTTTGTAACTGAATGTATCAATAATTTGTCAATAAATCGGGGCCAAAAACGTCACTTGTCCGCCGGACAAGTCAATTGAAAGATCTACTTGTCCGATATTGTAAATAACACGTCCCGGACGGTGGGACGTGTACTTTTTCGCACACTGACACATCAGCCCGTTGAACAGAGTCATGCAGCCGCTACAACGCATGAGGGGCGGAGCTTCACTCTGTGTGTTCACCCTGCATATTTATTTATTGCACTTGACGCACACACACGCATGGCGTAATCTCCACTGGGGACGGGGGGGGACATGTCCCCAGCACTTTTCGAAATCCCGTTTGTGCCCCCACTTTACAAATATGTTTATTATAATTTTTTAATGCACGCCATCATCGCCACGGAGGAGCACACAGCGTGTGCGTGTGTGTGCGTGCGTGCGTGTGTGTGTGCTCGCTCAAAGTGCACCAGATTGATCCATTTTTTTAAAAAAATCTTCCCCGGGTGCATGCCCCCGGACCCCCCTGGTGGAGGTGAGGACCCGCCTAGAGGAGGTGAGGTCCACCCCCAAATAAAGCAGGTTAAATAATTAAATTGCTACATGTTATAGTAACCACTGCAAACGGGTCCCACAGACCCAAACAGCACACAGAGGTTAAAGGTCAGCACATCATAATGTTAAAATGTGCTAAATATATACACTGCAAAAAAAGAGGAGTAAAAGTAGCTCACGACTTGTTTTATTTTTTGAAAGTCGCCCTCATCCTCAAAAAGGCTGGAGACCCCTGACCTAGACAAAACCACAATGAATAACTACAGGCCGAAATCAAACCTTCCCTTTTTAAGCAAACTGGTTGAAAAAGCAGTTTCTCAACAGTTGAGTCATTTCATGTTTCTAACTGACGGTTTCAACGTGTTCCAGTCGGGCTTTCGACCGAACCGCAGCACTGAGACTTCACTTGTTAAGGTCTTAGTGAAGTCCATTTGAACGCAGACCGTGGCAGAATATCAGTGTTGGTATTATTTAGGGATGCACGATATTGGATTTTTGAAACCGATACCGATAACTTCCTGCTTCTCAAGACCGATACCGATAACCGATAATAAAAAATTACGCCACTAATTATTTTAACGCGATTAACGCATGTGTATTTTTTTTTTCTCGGCCGCCCCGTAGTTTCAGAGCGCATCGAGTTTAAAATACCGTCTACAAGCTGATGCTGACAGCCCCGCTCCTGCTGTCCGCTTGTGGCAGACCACACTTCCACGCTCACCGGCAGGCACCGACTGGCCATCGGGAGGACCGGGAGGGTGGGTGTGTGTGTGTCTGTGTGTGGTCCGAGCGAGCGAGAGAGAGACCTTACGTGCATTGTTGTTGTTAGCATCTGGTGCTAGCTAGCTGCGCTAACGGATATAAGGAGCTGTTTAAATGAAGGAGCGACATTTCGCCATAACTGCGCCGAGCACTTGACTTGATGCAGGAAGCAGACAGCGGGACGTTGTAGGAGAAGTCAGCACACTCAGCAACATGATTGCAGCTCCGGTTCGAGCATATGCCTTGAGTTGCACATAGCTCCAACTCGCGCGCAGACACACACACACACACTGTATTGTATTATTGTCTTCGTACGCTTTTAACACACCATCGTAGCGATGGCGATGTTTCAGGTGCCGTATTAGGGAGCGCTGGATTTGTGAAGAACTTCCCTCTTCCTAAACCACTAATACCACAGTACTGGCAAAACGGGAGGAGCCGAGTGAAAAACAAGCGCCCCTCATCCCAATCCACCCACACCGCAGGATTTTTTCTTTTTTTTACCCAAAAAATATATTGTATATTATCAGGGCTATTAATACTGGTATCGGGATGACATCATAATTCCTAATATTTGACCGATATTATTATTATCGTGCATCCCTAGTATTATTAGATCTCAGCGCTTTGATACAACATATTGCTAGACCGTCTTGAAAGCTGGGTGGGAGTTTCAGCAACAGCTCTAAACTATTTTAGTTCCTACTTGAAGGACAGAACAAACTTTGTCTCAATAGGCAATTACAAATCAACCCTGATAAATATGTCATGCGGGGTTCCTCAAGGCTCCATCTTAGGACCTTTGCTTTTTAATATTTATATGCTACCTCTGGCTGAAATTATTAAAAAGAGCAATCTAAGCTATCACATCTATGCAGACGACACCCACATTTATTTTAAAATCACACCGGAAGACTACTCTCCGATTAGAACACTGCGCAAGTGCATTGAGCGCATCACTGACTGGATGACTCAGAACTTTCTCCAATCGAACAAACAAAAAACTGAGATCATTGTTTTTGGAGCGAAGAAGGACCGATTAAAAGTGATCACAGAGCTTCAGTCGGCAGACTACGAAGTGACTCGCAAAGCCAGACATCTGGGTGTAGAGATGGACTGAGACCTGCATTCTAACAGCCACATTACAACAGTCTGCTTATTCTGCCTGTTTTTAAATGCCTTTTTAATAATGTATTTATGCTCAGGGTTTCCCACACATAGACTATACTTGGGCGGGCCGCCCAGGTATATTAACGGCCGCCCAAGTATATTTCGCGACCCATTAGGTTGTTTTTTTTGAAAATAATTTAAAAAAAAATATTCGTCCGTGACCACGACGCCATCTGCGATCGATTAACTTGTGGACAATGATCCCTCGCTCCCTTGCACTGATCTCGCCTCCTTCTGGCCTGTTAAGTGGCCTGCCTCACACAGGGGGACTGGCTGTCCACATGATGTGGCCTGCCTCACACAGGGGGACTGGCTGTCCACACGATGTGGCCTGCTGACACGGCCACTGTCATACAGATCATAAATCAGAGCCCTTGATTGAACTTGTGTCATTCAAGCTCGGGATAAGCTCAGCTCAGTGAGGTAAAGGACTCTCTGAGTGTTTAGATAGTTAACTTAGTCTAAGCTCTCAGTGGGTCTCAAACGGTTTGGTCACCAGTTATGTAAACACATATTTCCATTTGAGAGGGTAGTGATTGGTCTAATGGATCGTGAGGTGGGCTGAAGATCGGAAGGCTGTGCCCTTGAGCAAGGCACTGAGCCCTCAGTCACTCCAGGGAGGATGTCCCTATGATCGGTCATTATAAGTCGCTTTGGATAAAGGCGTCAGCTAAATGAAATGTAATGTGAAGATTAGTAAAATATGCATGAATAAATAAATAAAAAGTTAACTGGGTGAAAAAAGGCAAGATACACTTTTAAAACTTGTTGAGAGAAAACTAGTCTTTGCTGCTGCCTCAAAGAGGAGAGGGGGGAGAGGAGGAGGGGGGAGAGGAGGGAGAGGAGGGAGAGGGGAGAGGAGGGAGAGGAGGAGAGGAGGGGAGAGGAGGGAGAGGGGGAGAGGAGGGAGAGGAGGGAGGAGAGGGGGAGAGGGGGGAGAGGAGGGAGAGGAGGAGAGGAGGAGAGGAGGGAGAGGAGGGAGACAGGAGAGGCTGGTTCAGGAGCACAGACACACTCACAACTATAAATGAACCAAAAATAAATTAACAAGTTTCAGTGTGTTCTTCATATTGAAATGGGATGTTGTTGGTTATGGCCATGATTGTATGATTATTGAAATGCATACAGTTCTGTTTAATATAGCTGTTTCCATAGATCTAGTCTCTTTATTTCCCCCTCAAAGTGCACCAGATTGATGCATTTAACTCCAACATAAAAAATAACATCTTACCGGGGGGGGGCATGCCCCTGGACCCCCATAGAGGATTTGAGGTCGACCCCCACTAAAAATCACATAGATAGATTCCTAAATACATTTATAAATACATTTATTTTTTTAAAAGTAACCCATTTCCATATGTTCATGTGTGGGTAGTAGATTTAAACTATAGGGCTATCATTATGGGCCCTGCCTGTACCTGTTCGCTCTGCCATCGCGTGAAGGGTCTGCCAACAAGCGACCAACAGAAAGGTTCATGTTATTGCACACCACCCCCCCCCTACCACCACTACCGCTATTTCAGATCTGTGGGAAACAGATCTGTGGGAAACACTGGCAGTTAATGGACCAGCACCAGAGGCGTTCTCATACACACAGGCGTTGGAGCTGTTCTTCATGAAATCCCAGAAGGATGAAGTGCTCTGACAAACAGTGCCATGTTTGCGCAAAATGATTATACAGGAATGAAAAGTCAATAAATAAACATGTTGTTAAAACAGCTACAGCTGATAGCTTTGTTAGCATGCTGCTCTCATGTTCACAGCTACAGCTGATAGCTTTGTTAGCATGCTGCTCTCATGTTCACAGCTACAGCTGGTACCTTTGTTAGCATGCTGCTCTCATGTTCACAGCTACAGCTGGTACCTTTGTTAGCATGCTGCTCTCATGTTCACAGCTACAGCTGATAGCTTTGTTAGCATGCTGCTCTCATGTTCACAGCTACAGCTGATAGCTTTGTTAGCATGCTGCTCTCATGTTCACAGCTACAGCTGATAGCTTTGTTAGCATGCTGCTCTCATGTTCACAGCTACAGCTGATAGCTTTGTTAGCATGCTGCTCTCATGTTGGAGGAGGACTCAGTGTTTTATAACCCTCAGTCGACAGTGTTTCGTGGAGGATGAATGGATATGAGTGTAATGCCCTCTCTGCTTCTCTGCAGGCGTGGGTCTGACCCCGGTGGTTTCTCAGGGGAAAGATGATCTCTCTCGGGCCGTCAGCGTCGCTCGGACCTCCACAGCCTCCGCCGGGCGATTCCAGGACCGCCTGCCCAAAGAAAAGGCTCCGAAGAACATGGGCAAGAAGAGGAAGTTCGATGCGGTCATCGGGAACTTTTCCTCCGAGAAACAGAAGCAGCTGGACCTCCTGAAGCTCATGGACGGGAAGAGGCCCAAGCTGGACGTCACCAAGGCCGTCAACAAGCAGATGAGAGAGGAAGATCAAGAGGAGGCTCAAAAATACAAGAAGGGGAAGAAGGGAGGAAGGAAAGGAGGAGGAAGCTTTGGAGGAAAGGGAGGAAAGGGGGGAGGAGGTAAGGGAGGAAAGGGGAAGGAAGGAGGAAGCTTTGGAGGAAAGGGAGGAGGAGGCGGCTTTGGAGGAGGGGGAGGAAGCTTTGGAGGAAAGGGTAAGGGAGGAGGAGGTATGGGAGGCAAGGGGAAAGGAAAGGGAGGCAAGCCAGGGAAGGCTAAAGGAAAAGGAGGCAAGGGTGCAGTAGTAGGAGGCAAGAGGAGAGGAAAGCCTGGAAAACGCTGAGAAGGAAAACGTGAAGAAAGTGGACTCTTATTTAGAAACAGGAAGTGACTGCGTGTCTTTAGAAACAGGAAGTGACTGCGTGTCTTTAGAAACAGGAAGTGACTGCGTGTCTACGTGGACTGAGGAGACGCTGAGGACATCAACAGGAAGTGACTGGTGACGCAGACAAACTGCAGACTGAGTGAAGCTCCTGTTTCCATTTAATGACGTCTTTACACCCTTTTTACTTTGTGGCAGCAGCCGTCCTGAGTTCAGTGGTTTGTGTCAAGTAGGGCTTTACCTAGGCTTTACACGCACACACACACACACACACACACACACACGCACCCCATGTGTGTGATGACCTTATTTCACATGCAGCCCTTCTTCCACGACTCACTGTGATCCTTGTTGCTCTGTTGTATCTACGTGTTCCCGCACGAGGAGCGGAGGCTCTGCTGAACAGCTGACACGTGATATTCTGTGACTTGTTGACATGAAAAACCAATAAAATGTGTTTTAGAACTGGAGTGTGGGTCCTCTGAATGCTGGAGTGTGGGTCCTCTGAATGCTGGAGTGTGGGTCCTCTGAATGCTGGAGTGTGGGTCCTCTGAATGCTGGAGTGTGGGTCCTCTGAATGCTGGAGTGTGGGTCCTCTGAATGCTGGAGTGTGGGTCCTCTGAATGCTGGAGTGTGGGTCCTCTGAATGCTGGAGTGTGGGTCCTCTGAAAGCTGGAGTGTGGGTCCTCTGAATGCTGGAGTGTGGGTCCTCTGAATGCTGGAGTGTGGGTCCTCTGAATGCTGGAGTGTGGGTCCTCTGAATGCTGGAGTGTGGGTCCTCTGAAAGCTGGAGTGTGGGTCCTCTGAAAGCTGGAGTGTGGGTCCTCTGAATGCTGGAGTGTGGGTCCTCTGAAAGCTGGAGTGTGGGTCCTCTGAATGCTGGAGTGTGGGTCCTCTGAAAGCTGGAGTGTGGGTCCTCTGAATGCTGGAGTGTGGGTCCTCTGAAAGCTGGAGTGTGGGTCCTCTGAAAGCTGGAGTGTGGGTCCTCTGAAAGCTGGAGTGTGGGTCCTCTGAAAGCTGGAGTGTGGGTCCTCTGAAAGCTGGAGTGTGGGTCCTCTGAATGCTGGAGTGTGGGTCCTCTGAAAGCTGGAGTGTGGGTCCTCTGAAAGCTGGAGTGTGGGTCCTCTGAAAGCTGGAGTGTGGGTCCTCTGAATGCTGGCGTTCAGGTGTGTGTTACCTGTTGAGAGACTCGTTGTCTCGTGTTGCTTCAGACACGATGCAGCACTTCCTGTTGACGTCATTGCATTCGTCAGGAACATGAAATGCATCTTTTCTCTGGAGATACGGAACAACATGAGGGAAAGGATTTCCCTTAAGCCGTAACCTTAGGGCTTAAGGGAAAGGGTTTCCCTTAAGCCGTAACCTTAGGGCTTAAGGGAAAGGGTTTCCCTTAAGCCCTAAGGGGTTTCTGAAACCTCTCACAGGTCATTACATATTCATGACGTCTGATTGTCTGGCCGAGTGATCTCGTTGTTATTGATGGGTGATATTTAATCGCTGACACAAGGTGTGTGTGTGTGTGTGTGTGTGTGTGTGTGTGTGTGTGTGTGTGTGTGTGTGTGTGTGCCATCTGCTGAGCTGCTCCTCTTTGTCCCTGCTCACTGGGGAACGCACAGAGGATAACCTCCACATCAATCTGGAGGTGAGGGCACGGACCCTGCGGCAGATGGTCGCAGAACAATGGGTCTTAGACACGCACACACGCGTGGTGACATCTCAGAGGTCAACGGGTTCAAATACTTCATACATGTCGAGTTAAAGGTTTGTCCAGACGAGAGGGGGAGAGTCTGGAGGTAGGTGTGGTGCGAGGTGCGAGAGCGTGTACAACCTGATGTGCATACATTTACACTTGTATAAAATATCCACGTAACTGAACCAAATTTCACAAGAAAAAAAAAGTTTTGTAGAAACCAAATGAACTTAGTGATGAAATGTTCACTTGCAGAAAAATACATATTTTTTAAATATATTTTCCATTACAACTGCAACTTGGTTTTTACAACCTCTCAAATCAGTCATTACAACTTGACGACCCGCTCTGTGGCGGCGCCAGCGTGTGGCCGGGCTAGGAGGCTACAGCCATGCCAAGAAAGGGCTTAGCCCCAGCGTGAAGAATGATCTTGAAGTAAGCAAATTAAATAATAAGCTAAATGTTGAGAACACGGCTTCCGAAAATATACGGGTCGTGTCCACAACACACAAACTGATCCTTCTGTTGCAACAAGTGCACGTTACTGACGCAATATGGTTGAGACCATTCGGGCTTGTGCTAGAAGAGGGGTGCAGGGAATAGTCCAAGTAGTGGGGGAGTTGTATCCACTAAAGGTGTTATAATATCAGCGCGGCCGCGGTCAGATCAAAACGCCTCCCAATGCAATTTGAATAGACCTACAGCCAATCAGAGCAACGAAACGTTGGGTCTGTGTCATGCCTTACTGAGTGAGATCAGTCGGAACCGCCGTTCAGTATCCCCATTGGATCTCCAACGTGTGCTATCACACGTCACGTTCACAGTGATCCCTTTTTATTTACTACAAGACAAATGTGTCGTTTTATTTCATACAGGTCCATTTTGATTGAGACGGGGACATAATCTAAACCTCAAGGGGGCGATAGAGCATGTATTTAATTACATTGCAAATACTGACTTGAGCCCCACCACTGTAGGTTAGCCCAGCACCGTATAGATAGAATTTATATCTATCTAGCTATAGCGCTGGGCTAGCCCGACCATAGATTACCCAACACAAATACTCTGGCGCCGCCACTGGTGGCAGTCTACATCGACGAGTTTGCGCTTTTGACTTTTGCTACACTTCTTGCGATAAATGTGTCGCAAAAGTAATTTTCACTGTAGATGAGGGGGGAGCGAAGGGGCGGAGCTATCGGAACGACGAGGCTCGGGTCAGGCTAACGGTCCGTGTCGCTGACATGGCGCGTCATTCAACGGTAAGTTTTGCCCATTACTTGCCCAGTATTACTTTGAATATTATTATTGTGATTGAGGATTAAATCCGCTTTGAAGACCACCACTTTATATCGTGCAGTTTAGCGGCAAAATAACGTTTGGCACGAACGGTTGATAGCCGTTTATGAAAATAAAACCAATTGAACTGTACTGAAATAATGACACGTTTTATAATTGTCTTGGGCTCCTGCTGTGTTTTTAAAGCCTTTGTAAATTATCCATGCTATTTTCTATTTAGCTAACGTCGAAGTAGTGTATGTGAAATCAACCTCACAATAAGATGTGCATATTACAATTATTAATGTCATATTTCAAGATGATGACTTAGATATTACGATATGGTTGGTTGAGCTGGAGCATTATCGAGCTTACACGTTAACGTCACAGTCATCTGAAGAGCGAACCCAAACCTTGTTGTTGTTATTAATTGCATTACCAAATGGGTATCAAATACACAGTAACCTTGGTAACACAACTTCCAAAGTTACAGTAAAATAAAAAGGACCCTGACTCGGACAATACACAATCCAACATGTTCAACAGAAGAGAATCAGTGATATTGTTTGTACACATGGTACTTTACATATGTATATATATATATATATATATATGTGTGTTTAAGGTGTCCAGGTGATGCAGACAGGCTGGACCAGAGAGTGAGAGACAGAACTGGACTCCTCACAGCAGTGAACTTCAGCTCAGGTACAAAGACTCTTTTTTCATACTGTACAAAGAATCAAGAAAGATATTGGTTTAAATGAATGAAGTATTGACTTGAATACACTGATATACATCCATTAAACAATACTAAATACTAGATCACCTACACATCAGTTCAGTTCAGGGGTTTTTCTATGCAAAAAGTCACATTTAGATATTTAGCAATATGACTTTGTCAGCTTTCTAATGTAATGTATTGAAGGCAGAGATATTTAACACATAGTGAGAACTGCTGCTATTTATCTCTCTATTGTCTGTAAAACGTGGTAAAAGATATTCTCTCAGTGAGACAACAGAGCAAGCTTCTACAGCTGCACTACGTTTTGTAACAGTTACATATTATTTTGATAATAACATATATTTCAATGTTGATGAACTTCATACTGTTCATTCATAATCTGATAATCTTTGTAACTCAGTTGAAATAAAAAAAAAAACATTACAATTACAAAATAATGATATCTCCAGCCCCTAAACACACACACACACCGCTTTCATAAATAACACACTCGTTCTGCAATAATATGTTTTATGTTTCCTGTCATTTTTGTTAGGAAAGGACATGCCTGGAAGACACGACATGTTCTCCTTCTCTGAGGGTCCAGAAGAACATCCAAGAGGATCATTAAGAGCTGATGCTATGAGATGTTAAGACCAGTACAGGACATTCACTAAGAAACTACTTTTATTGTAAACACAGTCAGCTGATCGAATGCAGCTATTTCCACATCTACACTCCATCCGCTGATTATTTCTATTCGCCTCGCTTTCTGAGCTTCACATCGCTTGTGCCGCAGAGTTTGCAACGTCACAAATAAATGGGGCCAATCTTCAGTCAGATGTGAATGTGTGATCTAACATGTTCAGTAAGAATAATGGACAAAAGGATGCAAATACAATTTATTGAAATGTGAACCAAAAGTTAATCAAATGTTTTAAATAAAAAGCACATATGGAGTAAACCTATTAAATGTATAAGTAAACACATTTAGTCAAATAACGTGACAGACTAGGCCTGTGCAGTTGGTATCAGCTGTGCCCAGCATGGGCTCCTCCCTCAGGCCTGGTCTTCCTCCCTCAGGCCTGGTCCTCCTCCCTCAGGCCTGGTCCTCCTCCCTCAGGCCTGGTCCTCCTCCCTCAGGCCTGGTCCTCCTCCCTCAGGCCTGGTCTTCCTCCCTCAGGCCTGGTCCTCCTCCATCAGGCCTGGTCCTCCTCCATCAGGCCTGGTCCTCCTCCCTCAGGCCTGGTCCTCCTCCCTCAGGCCTGGTCCTCCTCGCAGAGGAAAGACCCTCAGTCCTCTCCACACCAACAGACAGGACGTCCATCACACGGAGGTTTCTCCCTGAAGTCTCTGCTGCTCTCTGGACACCAGGCTGTCTCAATCCGTCCACACTGAATATGAGAGGGGGAAAATGAAAATAATAAATGCTTTAGACAATAAGAAACAAAGTTGACTGTTGAGTTGCTCACGTTTTTTAGATTGTCAATACTATTACTGTATAACTAATATCTCAGGTTAAGAGGCACCTTCAAATAAAGATCGGTCTTTAAATACATGTTGTCTTTTGAATTGTTTGTCTAAAGTCAAGGATCTGGTACTTAGTTTTAATGATACAGTCTGGTTAGTATGCTGTTTGGAGGAGGCCTCGCAGGTAAGAGCACTAACTAGCTACCATCACATGTACCTTATGTTACGATTGAGTGAAGCAGGCACGACCCAAATGCAGAATGAACTGAAAAAATACCTTTATTTCAAGGTCTAGAGACACAAACAGAACACTAACACGAGAACACAGTCAAAGACAAACAAGACACAGGTGAGGAGGGAGGAGAACACACGGGGGCACCAGGTGAACACAAGCGGGTAATCGGGAGGAGGGAAAACAGGCAGGCACGGGGGGGAAGACTTTTCAAAATAAAACATGAAACCAAAGACAGAAAAAGACAAAACACAACACAGACAGATCGTGACACCTTAGCTTGACTTAAATGTATTAAACGTATAGTTATTTATATTTTGCCATCACTGAACTAATGTCATGCAAACATATTAATATGTGCTTGATTCCAGAGTTGAATTGAGAACTATTGCATACAAACGTGAACGGGCTTTAAGATTCTGAAGTCTTCGTTCTAAATAGAAAATAGCATGGATGATTTACAAAGGCTTTAAAAACACAGCGGGAGCCAAAGACGATTATACAACGTGTCATTATTTCAGTACTGTTCAATTGTACTGTTTTTATTGTCTCCGTCCTGCTGCGTGTCTCCGTCCTGCTGTGTGTCTCTGTGTCTCCGTCCTGCTGCGTGTCTCTGTGTCTCCGTCCTGCTGCGTGTCTCCGTCCTGCTGCGTGTCTCCGTCCTGCTGCGTGTCTCTGTGTCTCCGTCCTGCTGCGTGTCTCCGTCCTGCTGCGTGTCTCTGTGTCTCCGTCCTGCTGCGTGTCTCCGTCCTGCTGCGTGTCTCTGTGTCTCCGTCCTGCTGCGTGTCTCCGTCCTGCTGCGTGTCTCTGTGTCTCCGTCCTGCTGCGTGTCTTGTGTCTCCGTCCTGCTGTGTGTCTCCGTCCTGCTGCGTGTCTCTGTGTCTCCGTCCTGCTGCGTGTCTTGTGTCTCCGTCCTGCTGCGTGTCTCTGTGTCTCCGTCCTGCTGCGTGTCTCCGTCCTGCTTTGTGTCTCCGTCCTGCTGTGTGTCTCCGTCCTGCTGCGTGTCTCTGTGTCTTCGTCCTGCTGCGTGTCTCCGTCCTGCTGCGTGTCTTGTGTCTCCGTCCTGCTGCGTGTCTCCGTCCTGCTGCGTGTCTCTGTGTCTCCGTCCTGCTGCGTGTCTTGTGTCTCCGTCCTGCTGCGTGTCTCCGTCCTGCTGCGTGTCTCCGTCCTGCTGCGTGTCTCCGTGTCTCCGTCCTGCTGCGTGTCTCCGTCCTGCTGCGTGTCTCTGTCTCCGTCCTGCTGTGTGTCTCCGTCCTGCTGCGTGTCTCCGTCCTGCTGCGTGTCTCCGTCCTGCTTTGTGTCTCCGTCCTGCTGTGTGTCTCCGTCCTGCTGCGTGTCTCTGTGTCTCCGTCCTGCTGCGTGTCTCCGTCCTGCTGCGTGTCTCCGTCCTGCTGCGTGTCTCCGTCCTGCTGCGTGTCTCCGTCCTGCTGCGTGTCTCTGTGTCTCCTTCCTGCTGCGTGTCTCCGTCCTGCTGCGTGTCTCTGTGTCTCCGTCCTGCTGCGTGTCTTGTGTCTCCGTCCTGCTGCGTGTCTCTGTGTCTCCGTCCTGCTGCGTGTCTCTGTGTCTCCCTCCTGCTGCGTGTCTCCGTCCTGCTGCGTGTCTCCGTCCTGCTGCGTGTCTCTGTGTCTCCGTCCTGCTGCGTGTCTTGTGTCTCCGTCCTGCTGCGTGTCTCTGTGTCTCCGTCCTGCTGCGTGTCTCTGTGTCTCCCTCCTGCTGCGTGTCTCCGTCCTGCTGCGTGTCTCCGTCCTGCTGCGTGTCTCTGTGTCTCCGTCCTGCTGCGTGTCTTGTGTCTCCGTCCTGCTGCGTTGTCTCTGTGTCTCCGTCCTGCTGCGTGTCTCTGTGTCTCCCTCCTGCTGCGTGTCTCCGTCCTGCTGCGTGTCTCCGTCCTGCTGCGTGTCTCTGTGTCTCCGTCCTGCTGCGTGTCTTGTGTCTCCGTCCTGCTGCGTGTCTCTGTGTCTCCGTCCTGCTGCGTGTCTCTGTGTCTCCCTCCTGCTGCGTGTCTCCGTCCTGCAGAGAGAGTCACATCTTCATCATGCAGCGGATCTACACACACAGAAACGCTCACTTTGACGTGTTCACCACCGTCCTCAAGGTGAGAGCACACACACACACACACACACACACACACACACACACACACATGATGGTCAGTATCAGAGGGTACATGAGGGTCATTTGGACCCCCCCCCCGACGCAGACCAGAAGCTGAGGAGTTGGATATTCTCCATCTCTCGCTCTGAAGAACCTGCACGATAAACGAGAGGTTGTTCTGACGTGACCCTGCAGGAATATGGTGTGACTGATTGATGCTGCGGCAGTTAGTATATCACGGGTACAAATATATATATATATATATATATATACAGTTGCGGGTTTGGACATGTCCCCCCTGAGGTCAGTGTGTGATGCACAGCGTTATAATGAACACATTAGATCGTGAATAACATGTTATCAATCAATCAATCAATCAATCAATGTTTATTTACAGCCCAATATCACAAATGTTACATTTGTCTCAGTGGTCTTCACAGTGTGTACAGAATATCAGTATGACAATACCACACCCTCTGTCCTCAGACCCTCTGTCCTTAGACCCTCTGTCCTCAGACCCTCTGTCCTTAGACCCTCTGTCCTCAGACCCTCTGTCCTTAGACCCTCACATCGTACAAGGACAAACTTCCAAAGAAAACCCAGTTTAAGGGAACATGGAGAAACCTCAGGGAGAGCAGCAGAGGAGGATCCTCTCCAGGACGGACAGACGTGCAATAGATGCCGTGCGTAAATTGAAAAGATAATACATTTGTAACATAGGTAGTCCAGATGTTTGGAAATGCATGTGTGTATAATAGGAAGATGAAACCACGAGGATATCCATCAGGACCTATGATCCAGGACCACAGCCACGACTCAAGATCCAGGGCTCGCGATCCAGGACACAGGACCGCAGGATCATCCATGACTCCGGATCCCAGCGTATATAGACACCAAAAAGAGAGACATTTGGGGAAGCTGGGTTAATCGGAACATGAGAGGACACAGGTACAGACAGAGAGAAGGAAGAAGCAAGATGTCCCCATGAGAGGACACAGGTACAGACAGAGAGAAGGAAGAAGCAAGATGTCCCCATGAGAGTACACAGGTACAGACAGAGAGAAGGAAGAAGTAAGATGTCCCCATGAGAGGACACAGGTACAGACAGAGAGAAGGAAGAAGTGAGATGTCCCCCGACAAACTAAGCCTATATCAGCAAAACTAGGGGCTGAATCTAATCAGCCCTAACTATAAGCTTTATCAAAAAGGAAGGTCTTAAGCGCACTCTTAGAAACGGATAGGGTGTCTGCCGCCCGAACACAAACTGGAAGCTGATTCCACAAATGTGGAGCTTGATAAGAAAAGGCTCTGGCTCCCATTGTACTTTCAGAGACTCTAGGAACAACCAACAACCCTGCATTCTTGGAACGCAATGCCCTAGTAGGCCAGCAGGGTATAATGAGTTCTTTAAGGTAAGATGGCGCCTGCCCATTAAGGGCTTTGTAGGCGAGAAGAAGAATTTTAAATTCTATCCTGTGTTCTATAGGGAGCCAGTGTAAGGCAGCCAGAACAGGAGTAATGTGGTCCCTTTTCCTAACTCTGGTTAGTACACGAGCCGCAGCATTTTGAATCAGCTGAAGCCACTTGACTGACTTCTTGGTACTCCCTGATAATAAAGAGTTACAATAATCCAGCCTAGAAGTAACAAATGCATGGACTAGTTTCTCTGCATCGTTTTGAGGCAAGATATGCCTGATTTTTGCAATGTTACGTAGATGGAAGTAGGCGGTCCTTGAAATTGATTGTATGTGGGCGTTAAAGGATAAATCCTGATCAAATATAACACCAAGATTCCTTACAGTCTCACTGGAGGCCAAATTAATGCCATCCATAGTTAGTATGTCTTTAGATAATTTGTTTCGTAGATTCTTCGGGCCAAGTACAATAACTTCAGTTTTGGTCGTGTTTAACATCAAAAAGTTTAAGGTCATCCACGTTTTTAAGTCCTTAAGGCAGTCTTGAATTTTATTTAGATGATTAATTTCATCAGGCTTGATTGATAAATATAGTTGAGTATCCTCCGCATAACAATGAAAGTTTACAGAATGATTCCTTATAATATTGCCTAACGGAAGCATATATAATGTGAACAAAATAGGTCCGAGCACTGAGCCCTGTGGCACTCCATGGCTAACTTTGGTTTGCGTGGAAGATTCATCGTTAACACGTACAAACTGAGAGCGTTCAGATAGATAGGACCTAACCCAGCCTAAAGCAGTTCCCTGTATGCCAACTAAGTGCTCTAGTCTTTGCAATAGGATATCATGGTCGATAGTATCAAATGCAGCACTAAGATCGAGCAAAACAAGAATAGAGACAAGTCCCTTGTCTGAGGCTATTAGAATATCATTTGTGACTTTAACCAGAGCTGTCTCTGTGCTATGATGTGTTCTAAAGCCAGACTGAAAGTCTTCAAATAAATCATTGTTTTTTAAGTAATCACACAACTGTTTTGCGACCGCTTTCTCAAGAATCTTTGAGAGGAACGGAAGATTAGAAATAGGTCTATAGTTGGCTAAAACCTCTGGATCGAGGTTGTGCTTTTTAAGAAGCGGTTTTATCACTGCTACTTTGAATGATTGTGGAACATAGCCTGATAATAAAGACATATTCATAATATTTAATAAAGAAGTGCTAATTAATGGAAAAACTTCCTTCAACAGCTTAGTTGGAATTGGGTCTAACATGCACGTTGATGGTTTAGAAGAGAGAATCATTGAATGTAATTGTTCAAGGTTTATGGCTGAAAAGCATTCTAGTTTACTATCTAGTGTAATATTAGAACTTACGATTCCGGGAGCTGTTGATAACACTATACTGGTCGAAGGCAAGAGGTCATTAATTTTGTTTCTAAGAGTAACAATTTTATGGTTAAAAAAGCACATAAAATCATTACTACTGAGTGCTAAGGGAATAGAAGGCTCAATGGAGCTGTGGCTCTCTGTCAGCCTGGCTACAGTGCTGAAAAGAAATCTTGCATTATTCTTATTCTCATCTATTAATGAAGAGTAGTAGCTGCTCTCGCTTTACGCAGTGCTTTCTTATATTCATTGAGAGTAATATGCCAAATTAAACGAGATTCTTCAAGTTTAGTGGAACGCCATATCCTTTCAAGTTGTCTAGACTTTTGCTTTATTTTGCGGGTTTCGGCATTATGCCATGGAGCTAATCTATGTTGTTTTATTTTCTTCTTTTTCAAAGGAGCAACAGAATCTAATTTTATTCGCAGCGCATCTGTAGCACTATCAACAACATGATCAATTTGGGGTGGTGTACATTTTGTATAAGTTTCCTCCCCTACATGCAGACATGCTATCGAGTTAAGTATTGGTTGAATCTCTTCCTTAAATGTGGCTATAGCACTAACAGATAGGTTTCTGCTGCAAGAGCTTTTGACTAATGCTTTGTAGTCTAGTAACAGTACTTCAGAAGTTACTAAGAAATGGTCGGATAAAGCAGGATTATGCGGTTCGACTAATAGTTGCTCAATTTCAATACCATAAGTCAGAACAAGGTCGAGAGTGTGATTATAACAGTGGGTTGGTTTATTTACACTCTGACAGAAACCAACAGAATCTAATATAGAGTTAAATGCAACAGTAAGGCTATTTTTATCATCGTCAACATGAATATTAAAGTCACCTACGATAATTACTTTGTCTGTTTTAAGAACCAAGTTGATAAAAACTCAGAGAATCCTGATAAGAATTCTGAATAAGGACCTGGTGCACGATACACTGTAACAAATAAGATTGGCTGCAAAGTTTTCCAGGTCGGATGCGTAAGACTAAAAACGAGGCTTTCAAAAGAGGTATAATTACATTTGGTTTAGTATTGATAAGTAAACTTGAGTCAAAGATTGCTGCAACTCCACCTCCTCGGCCCGTGCCTCGAGCAATATGAGTGTTGACATGGCTGGGTGGAGTGGCCTCATTTATGCTGACATATTCTTCATGTCTCAACCAAGTTTCAGTGAGACAGCATATATCAATATTATAATCTGATATTAAATCATTTACCAATATTGCTTTAGATGCTAGAGATCTTATGTTTAAGAGACCACATTTAATCTTCCTGTTTTGTTGCACTGTAGTAGTTGTTACATTTACTTTTATTAGGTTATTATGTATGACACCTCTATTAGGTTTTACCTTAAATTGTCCTTGGGCAGACACACACACACACACACACACACACACCGCTAATATTGGGTATTTTATTGGGTTCGGGATTCCTATGGGTGACTGCCTAGGAGAGAGCGCAGAGAAGCGTGTAAGACTGCGACTCTGCCTCCTGGTCTCAACTCCAGTTTGTCATGGATTACGTCCACAAAGCCCTGAAATGTTTGCCGAAATGAGATCTGCACCTTTCAAAGTAGGGTGAATGCCGTCTCTCTTAATCAGACCAGGTCTCCCCAGAAGGCTGTCCAATTATTTACGAAGCCCACATTGTTTGCTGGGCACCACCAAGACAACCAGCGCTGAAATGATGACATGCGGCTA